>NC_143580.1:57612934-57767220 GCF_048544385.1 Mastigoproctus giganteus
TTTCATTAGCACTGAGCTTACTCAATCCATTCAAAATCTCAAACACCTCAATCAGATCTCATTCCAGACACTGCAATTTGCAGAATTGATGCCATTCCTGGTAAGAGTAACCTTTTGTTTCTCTAACTAATCTCATTACTATGCTCTGCATTCATTCCAACAGAAGATGGCCTCCCTAAAATGAGGTCCCCAAACCGTTTGCAGAACTGCAGTCTTTCACAGCAAGAGTTCCCTTTTTGTATCCTTGACTGATCTTGCTGCTCTTATCTACACTCATTCGAAGAGATCTGCATCCCTCTTAAGGTGAGGCTTATAGAGACCTGTAATGCAGTACCCTACAAAATGGACAAATTGCTGTATATCACTGACAAAACCTCATGAGCTGTCTTAGATGCCTGTCTGCACTGCTCAGAAGACCATGTCATACTGTACAATTACTCCTAGATTCTCCACCACCTCGAGCATGGTACCATCCAACTGGAATGTAATTACCTGGGATTACTGATGCAGTACTTTGCATTTATCAATGTTAAACTTCAAATTGTCAAATTCTCAGCTCACCTGACTAATTTTTAGCTCTCTAGGTCTTGTTACAGTAGCAAAGTCTTCATTCTTGTCATTAATCACCTTGCCAATCTTTGTATCATCTGCAAACTTAGACAGTAAGCTTGATATGCAGAGGTGTATTGCTAAAAAAAAAAAAAAAAAAAAAAAAAAAAAAAAAATAGTACCGGAACGCTTGTTCTCCAGAAGCCTATATGATAATGCCACATCGACTGTACAGTAACCGAATCAGATTTACGGTTCATAGAACAACCAGTTCTAGCATTCAGCTCATGACGAATTTATCTAACACATTGTACTTTAGTAAGAAACATTCAAATTTAATCGCAAAATTTATATTTTTGTTTTTAAATAAATCTATTAATTTTAAAGATTACTATTAATATATATTTTTAGTAGCAATGGGTAAAATAGACATTTCTCCCTCCCCTTTGATTATGCCATTGTTTCATAATATTAGGTGTATAAATTTAATGATTTTCTATTATGACATTTAGAAAAAAAAGTACCGGAACATCGTTCCGGTTCATTCCAGCCTGAATACACCACTGTTGATATGATTTCATCAATATAGTTAATAAATACACTGAAAGTAAGTGCACCAGCACCGAACTCCGAGGGCCACACAAATAACATTAGTCCAAGAAAAAGAGTTCCCCTTTATAACCACCTTCTATCACTCAACAGTTCCTTTATCCATACGAGTAAACTGCTCCTAATGCCACACTGCTCTACTTTGTAGAAGTCTTTCATGTTGGTGAACTTCCTGATTACAACACTGATATGCAATAAAAAACTAAATTTTCATTCATATACATAAAAATAACAAATCAAAAAAATTCCTAAATGAAACAGGAAAGAATTGTTTTCAAGGGGTAACTACCCTCCCCCTAACCATTGCAACTAGCTCCCAAAGTTTCATTTACTCAATGTATTACTTTGATTACCACAGCCTGGCCCAAAAATCAGTCATGTACATTTACAAACAATGATCACCAAACAGATTAACGTAACTTCATTAACAAATGATATTCAATTTGCAAAAAAAATAGTTGGTATATGTAATGTTAATACATAACCTAACCAATATACAAGATTAGTTTACAATTACAGTAATAATATACTAACTGCTGTATTAATAGTACAACTAGCCGAGCAGGCATCTGCTACAAAGTGTGTGAAATCAGCATTTATAGGTATTATGATCAATATCACATGCTACCGATAAGAATATTTTTTATTTTGATTAGCAGGATGTGCAACTTGTGAATATCCATGTTCAAGTTCTAAACAAAATGATGCATCTTTTTAAAGCTTTTTTTTTAGATTTTAGTTAAGATTCATGTGTGATGAAATTTTATAACAAGGACTTTGCAAGTGCAAGTCCATAAATGACAAGAGTGAATAAAATTTAGAATATTTTAATAATTTCTTGTATAATGTAATATAAATTTCCAAAGAATCCATTTCCAAAAGTACAAACTTCCTGTCACATATGTTGGAAATGCTGCAGCAATCAGCAAATAACTGTTATTCGAATTTCGGATGTTTGCAACTTCTATTTACTTCCTACTCATCCCTTACATTTGACCTTGCAGATATAACTAAATTTGCAGTTAACATTTTCAATCGTCTTTTTATGAATCTTTATAAAACATTAAAAAGATCTTTCTTCTTGAATGCCAATTCTTCATACTAGAAAACTAAAACTGTTCAATCAGAATAATGCTTCCAACCTGCCCGACAGGTTTTAAAGGCAATTTAAAACTGTAGCCTTTTACATAATGATATTTTTTGTTAATTTCACCTCTAATTTACATACCTTTACTTAATCTGCTCTACCAGTGATGTAGCCAGGATTTTTTGTCAGCAGGTACATTCACAAAAAAGGCACCAATTGCCTAATGCTAAAAAAGTGCCACAATACCAGATTTCGGCAGTAGGGTGTACAATGTACCTGCTGACCCTACCCTGGCTACGCCACCGTGTTCTGCTACAGGTCTTATTCATAAAATTATTCACTTGTGTGAAATTAAAGACTGAGAAGGATATACAAGGCATTATGACCTTCTCAGACAAATAAAGACTGTTTAGAATATGTACAGCAACAAGAAACAAGTAAAACATTCCAGATGGGAGGTGTTTGCACATGGCTAGGTTTATTATATGAATGGCTTAACAAATACAGCTGCAATTAATTTTATTACCAAAATATTCATTTTAGACAAATTCTCAATTAGTATGATACCCAAGTAATATAACATGAAATAGTACAAAGGAAAAAAAAAAAAAACCCTTTCCTTTCTGCTAAATCAAGCAACATGGAGGTTAGTATTTTTTTTAAATTAGAAAATAACCTTTCCACCTCAACTAACGAAACAATTTAATAGACTTAACAATGGCTACAAACAGCCATGCTGGGGTGGGGGGGGGCAAGGCTAGCATGGATTGCTTCGTTCAAAGAAACAGAATTCCTACTACACAATTCAACTGAGTGGAACCATTTTTCTGCCTCACATTCATTCATGCCTGCTGATTGTGCTGTTAAAAAACTAAATATTTTGAGTAAGTATTAATTCATCTGCTCTAATTCCACCATAATGATGTATGTTTATTGACTCTTTCTTCACAATAATTAATACAAACATTGAGGTTCATGCAAATGTCATGAGATGTCCTACATACAATCAAGACTATGAGAGAGAGAGAGTTATTATAGTTGTCTATCTGTAATCAAATAGGTCCACATGCAAAAGGTGAACATGGAACACAGTGAGCCCAGGTGAAACCACACCTGCTGCACATTCAGATGATATGCCTGTTTGTGCAAATTCTACATGAAGTAGACCATGAAACAATCAAAGATTTTTGTTTTTTTACCTTGTGATAACAATGCCAACCATACATTGTTATTCAGATACTAGTAAAGCACTAATGAAAGTCAATTCCTAGACAAACATAACACTGATTAGTTGTATTAACGTTTCACAAAAAAAAAAATATCACCTATTCCAACAACTGTGAATTAATACAATCACTCAAATGGGGCAGTAATGCATGGTTTGTTCCATAAATCTCATTAGATGTTTAATGATCTCAGGTGTAGTATAAGGTCTTGAGACTTAAAAAAAAAAAAAAATTAGTGTTACACAAACAAAACTAAAACTGCCACCATTAATAAGGCAACGACCACTACCCACAGATGAACAGGAATGTATAGGTCATCACACTTGGCGACACACACATTCCTGTTCATCGTCGAACTGTTACACAAATAATACAATACATTTAGAGAATAAGTATTAACAGTAGTGGAAAATGATGCAAAGAAGCAAGCTTATACAACATCAACCAAAAAACCTATCCCTCCTCATTCCCTCTAATAATTTGTGTAATTCTTGCTTAAAATTATTCACATATTCACTTCCACACCATATGGAATTTGTTCCAACAATCTAAAAATAAAGTCTGAATTTTTGCTATGTGTAAAAGCATTACAACTATAACTTCGCATGTGTTGAGTATGACAAAGTTTCTTAATCTACAATGGTTCTCAAATCGTGGTCTAGTATTTTGAATGTCCAAAACTGGATTTCACCAGGATGAAAGACTGATTTCCAGCATCAAACTGAATTTGGCCAATAAATTCCATTACCTTCCTTCACCAATAAATTTTTTTTTTATCAAAATCCATAGAGCCAAGATACGCTGTTATGTATACTGATGGACAGACAGACGTACATGGGGGGGGGGGGGAATAGACACTACCGCATTGCTGAGATATGCAGCCTAAAAAAAAAAAAAAAAAAAGTATTACACTTGGTTAAATTTCGATATATGTGACCTATAAAGAAAGTAGTCTTACCAGTTTCACCAAGTGAAAACATCGAGATGCCCAAAACCAAACAACAAAAGGAGCAACGTTAATTTCATCTTCATTTGGAGCTTTAAAAATGGCATAAATTTTGTCCACTCACAGTTTAAAAGCTTGCCGCATTTAACGAAAAAATTTCTATGGTTTTATTGACGATTTGAATTCGTTTGATATATATACACACACATACACGTTTTTACTATTAACAAAACAGGATCGATCAGTAACGCTCTGATTCAACTGGGTCCAATTTTTATATTTATTACACTAATATATAACACTGCACTGTTCAATAATGAAACGGGGCCGGGCCAAGCATTAATTGAAGCGATTTCACTACTTCTACACCAGTTAACAAATGCCTTTTATTTCGTATTAAAACTTGAGACTGGATGTACATATTTCTTGAATGTATGAAAAATATTTATCCTAAGTAAATATACACTTAGTCTTATCTTTGGTGTAAAACAGAATAACTCAGGGGCAGTTTAGTTACTTCCCATAAAAATTATGATTCCAGTTTAATAAAATAATATTAAAAACTACTTTTCAATTAAGTCATTGGTAACATTTTATACGCAGCGGCTTAGCTATCCATTCCACCACCTACCACCTTTCCCCACCCACACAACTCACAAAAAAAAACATGTGTAATAAGAACATCCTATTACCGCTAATTAGGAAAAAGCATTTTATGATAAATGATTCCATGATTGCCAAAAGGAATGCAAATAGGTACTAGACAATCTTTAAAATTACCATATAGGTACGACTACCAGTAAGCAAACACTTGTATCTAAGCCTTACCGTGAAAGACGCATGGCAGGTGGGAGCACATATCCTGGACTCCGAAGCAAAACTCGGTATAAAACTCGGTACCTGATGTATACATCTCATTGCCGTTGGTCTCATAAAACCCAGCAACCATAGTAGTTAACATTGGCAGTTAAAAGAGGGCGGAGTACCTCTTGAGGCACACCAGACACAAAGACTCAGCGAACTGGCAGACAGGTCGAGAATTTCCTTTCTGCGCTGTTCCTTTTCGCTGCTGAATGTGAGCCGCTTGGTGCACGTAAATCTTCCGTAGAGGCAACTGTATCGATATCCACTGCTGATTTAATTTACACGAACGAAGAAACTGATTCACAGACACTGCACACAACAAAATTATTGTTGTTGTTTATAATCGAAAACACACAGCTAAGTGCTTTTTCCAGTTTTTATGCCACAAAATCAGGCCGTAACAGACTAGCTCCCTACCACTTAACGTACGGAGATACTGGGACGACGCAGCTACTCGCCAAAGGCGCCGCAGAACTGATAATACCACGAGGCTTATGGGGTCGTTGTCTTCTCCAAACCCGCATACAGGGGGGAAACTACTCGTTTCCTTGTTGCTAGGCTACTACCAAAACCCGGCGTATATATCTTACTTCACTCTTTAAAACACACGCACAAACTGTTGGTTTGATTGTTCAACTGAACGGTTCAGGAACAATCCACGTACTGTGAGACTGAACACAGTTATGGATGTTGAAAACTACACACTACGATGTAAGGCTTAACAAAATATAAAATTCAACTCGCGGCTTCTGCCACATTATAGACAACTTTTGGGCGGATCTTCCACATTTAGGCAGAAAAAGGGGTCAACACAAATATTACAAGCAAAAAATATACATAATAATTGCGATAATTCCAGAAAGATCCTGCCCGTCTAATTTCCACACTCTCAACTGACCCTGCCAGTTATCGCTTGTGAGACGGGGCATGGCAACGTTCCTTGTAGGCGGGCGATACTAGCGAACTCTAGTGGTTTTGACCCTACGCAGATGCTGCCAAGGCCATATTGTAGTTACTGCAGTTTGCAATTCCAGTACAGTGCATGAAGGCAGTGTGTTGTCACATATAATATGAGTTTTATTTCAGCTAAGAAGAAAAAACATCAAACTCTACATATTAAGTCAAATTTCATATGATGGAATAATCATTGCATTATAAATATCTAAGTTCAAAATTACTCTAGAAATGTAACAAAAAATACTTCACATCTATGGTGAAGGACCACACTTAAATATCTCTTAAATATATTTGCAATATTTACTGCTGTTATAAGCAGCGACGAAACTACAGAAAACTAATCCTCGCAGCAAAAATAAAGCATTAGTTCCTAAATAGGGGGTAATCAAATTAAAAAAAAAAAAAATATATATATATATATATATATATATGCATATATCTTGCTCAGCACCAGAAAAGAATCATTAAGTTTTAAAAGGGGGAAAAGAATCATCAAGCTTTAATCATAACGTAGCAGTAAAAAAAAAAAAAAAAAAGTAATAATAAATAAATAGCATTATTTTGTTTATAAAAGAGGAGGCTATAGTCCTTACGTGGGACCTCCCCTGTGAGCAATATATTGTAACTATATTTAATCAACTCTCTCTTTCAAATATGAAAATAGTTATTATTATTAGCCATATGGTGCAAGGAAGCCTGAGGCTTTTGCTGCACCAGCCAAAAACAAAATTTTTGAGTTACCACTTAATTATCCTCTGTGTGTGTGTGTGAGAGAGAGAGAGAGAGAGAGAGAGAGAGAGAGAGAGAGAGAGAGAGTTGTTGTTGTTGCTTGGGTTTTATTGGCGCATTAGCGACTAAGGCTATAATGCGCCACGAGAGAGAGAGAGAGAGAGGAATCGCCAAGAAAGAGAAGAATGATATCCAGCTCAGGACGCTGGGTGTGCCAAGCCCATACTCACCAGATGTGAGCCCCTGGGATTAATTTTAACCTAATCAGAACTATATGAAATACGAAGTATTGCAACAATATTGTAAAGCCTGGCTCCTTTCAGTTAAATGTTTAGATTTTGGGACAATACCTTCTCTTCTTTCTATTTACTGTTTTAAAGCACGCTAAATTTAAACTGACGCATGGACAAATTGCGTATGTTTCTAATATTCAACATCCTAAAATCTGAATTATAAGAAGTCATTTGCCGCTCAAAAACAACGAATTCTTTTAGCCACAACTTCAGCTAACTGCTCATCGAAATTTCAATATATTACGTAAAGGAAAATGGAAATTTAGTTTCTTTTTATAATCCGAGAAACTCAGGAAGCAAGAATGATTTTATAACTTTATTGTTACAAACAACTTAAACAACAGCATTCAATTAACAATCAGCCACACAGCGCTCTTGCAGGTACAACATTGCATATTAAGCACCACCCTCTCCACACAGGGTAGTAAAGGTCCGGATTCAAATCCCATCGTGTGGGGTGAAGAATTACTATTGACTTTTTTTAACCAGTAGTAAAGTCAGTCAATCTCAGTAGAGAACTGCAAAAACCTACGTTTCTTCCCGAAACGTTTTTCGTCCAGCACCCAGGCAAACTGATCACAGAACACACGCAATTTACAGATATAATATATACTTAGTCTGTATAAGTTTATAAATGATACAAAGGTTGGCAGGGTGGTTAGGGACAGTAATCAAGGTAAGCTACTGCAACAAGATCTAAAAAAATCAGGCAGATGTGCTGAGAAACGGCAGGCAGTTAGAGTTTAACATCTAAAAATGCAACATACTGCAGATGAGTAGCAAAAATCCCAGAATAAGGTACCAACTGCATTATATTACAGTCAGGGTACTGTAAAATGAAAAATAAAACTGGGGATAATTGTTCAGACAAATATGAGTAGCAGTAGTACTACACTATTGTGCAAAACGTAAGGACCAACACTATTTCTAAAGGTTACAATCACAAAATCAAACGAAACAGTGTATGGCGGTTTGCATAACTGTGGCCGTTCAGTAAAAAGCTGGTGCACATGCAAAAATTTGAATCGTGATGTGAGGGCTCACATAAACAGATAAAAGCAACAGTTATGTGCAAATTACCGAATGGCGAGACGATTGTTACAGACGTTCGATTGGTTTCATACAGTGCTACAGACAACGAAATGGCCAGTAGACAACATGTGGATGACTTTACCCGGGGTCGAATAATTGTGAAGCTCGAGGAAGGCCGAAGTGCGAGGAGTGTGGCTGCAGAGTTCGGTATTGCCCATAACATCGTCTCACGTGCGTGGTCGGAATTCAGAACGACAGTTACAGCTGTTCGAAGGACCAGTGGTGATCGTCCACGAAAACAAACGCCCAATGATGACGGCTATATATTCCTACAGACAAAGAGGAACCGACACCAGACAGCGGGATTCGTCGCAAACCAGCTGCACATGGCGCAGAATATGGCGGTTTACTGAAGCCAGGCGACTCCAGAAAGGTGGACTGTTTGCCCGACGACCAGTACGCTGTGTCCCTTTAACACCTGCCCATTGGAGACACCGTTTACAGTGGCGCATAGAACACAAGGACTGGACAGCAGCGCAATGGGGTCGAGAAGGCGGTCGAGGTGTTCTCGTCTGGGGAGGAGTTAACTTGAATGGGCGGAGATGGGGGAAACCTCTGGTGCCGTTTGACACTAAACACACTCTGGACGTACACAACTCCAGATACTGGAAGGTGGTACTGTAACCGGTGCACACTACTGTACTAAAGTAATCCTTCCCCATGTGCGTCTGTTCCGAGGTACCATTGGCCCCGAGTTCGTGCTTATGGATGATAACGCCACACCCCATCGCAATGCAGCTGTTGATATGCTTTTGGAAAGTGCGGACATTGTTCGAATAGATTGGCCTGCCCGTTCAACCGATCTAAATCCTATCGAACACATGTGGGACGTTCTGGGGAGACGCCCAGCGGCATGTCCACACCCACCAGAAAATGTTCATCAGCTGAAGATGGCGCTGACAGAGGAATGGACAATGTTACCGCAAGAACTTATCAACCATATTGTTCTAAGTATGTACAGGCGGTGCAAAGCCTGCATCGACATTAGGGGTGGCCATATCTCCTACTGAGGACCACCTCTTCCCTTTGTTCCATCTTTGGCAGTGATACATCTGTATCATGGCAGCCAGTGCTATGTTGCAATTTTTCAATAAAGTCCCTTTGTACCGTTTTGTTTCCGTTGTTGTGTCGGTGTTGTTTCCTTCATCATTTCTGTACCTCACGAGGTTCCAGTGGTGTGGTTTCCCCATATCCAGGCCACTCCTATGAGAAGCTACAGGTGAAAACCTGACTGGTCCTTTAGTTTTGCACACCAGTGTATTAGTACTGTTTTTTAGCTTATCAGCAACTTAGGTCGTATTGCACCGTATATAATATATCTGTAAATTGCATGTGTTTGTGTGGTCGATTTGTTTTCAGCTGGACGAATAACCCGAGTTTCTGGAAGGGAAAAAGCTATGCTACCTTCTTCTGAGGCCGACTAAATTAGCAATATTGTGAAAAAAGCACGTAAAAATTCCTCACGTCAGAATATTTATATATGGGAACTTTTCTAGCAGGGACAAGGAGGTTATTATCCCATTGTACAAGGCAATGAATGGTTGGGCCGGATCTTAAGTACTGCATACAGGTCTGGAGGCCTCCTTTTAGGAAAGATGTAAGATCTACTCGTATATCTGCTGGAACAGGTGCAGAGAAGGCCAACGAGACGACTGGTGAAGGGAACAAAATGGTGGTCTTACCAAGAAAGGCTTCAGTTCTAAAAATTACAGCGACTGGGAAGTTGGCACCAGCGAGGTGATCTGATTGAGGTATTTAAGGCTTTGAATAGATGAACAGGCTCAATGTTGTTGAGATTTTTCCTCTCGCTCAGATTACACATATGAAGAGGCATAAATTCAAACTGAGGAAGGATGGTCGCAGGATAGATGTGTGGAAATTTTCCTTCAGCCAGCGGTTGGTTGATTGTTGCAACAAATTTCCATCTGTTGTTGTGGAAGTAGATAGTTTAAATAATTTCAAGGAAGAGCTGGACAAATTATTAGAGGGGGAATGGACAGGTGACATAGGAAGTTTTTTTTTTTTTTTTTTCTTTTTGGCTGATGCTTTATAAGCTTGCTTTCTTGCATCATTTGCCACTACTAATACAGCACAATATGTTCTAAGCTGCTAATGGGACTAAAACCCTACAGCAACACCAAGTCATTTCCCTCAACTTTCATTACCTGTTAGTTCTTTCCGTGGGCGCTCATCATTCGGTGCACACGTATGAAATAAATTTCCGTGTTGAACCTCTTTATATTTATAGGAAATTGTGTGTGACGACGAAATATGCACATGGTTCATTGTCGTCTACAATCTGGAAGGGTCTCCTGTGACTTTTGGAAAGATAATGCAAATTTTCAAAGAGATCTGTTTGATACTTTGCATGATCTGTTGTCACTTTGTATGCAACGTTCGCAAAATTAGTTTGTAATGATATCTGGGGCAGTAAACCATATGGGTCGCTACCCTATTTGTGTGGTTATCATGTCAATACTAATTACTGACGTTATGGCGGTGGTGTGTGCAAGAAAACTTAAAATATGTGTCTTGCAAAGAAAGTGCATATAGGGTTACCCAAAACCGAATATATAAGTCTATGTGTATTATGTCCATAAATTGCGTGGGTTCTCTGGTCGATTTACCTGTTTTGCTGGACGAAAACCCCGAATTGTCAGGGAGAATCTTTACTATCCGTGCCTGATAACGACTAACTCAGCTACGGACTGAGTAAAAAGCCCACCAAAGTTCAAGTCATTGACATGATTCAAAAAAGGGCCTTTTCCACTAGGTGTTTAGGGAGAACGGTCGTTATAATCATTGCGCTACAAGCGCAAAACGTAGTCAGCATACAAATTGCTGTCCGTGTAGACTGGGATGCAAGCACTATAAGACAGTGTTGGCAATCGTGGTTAGAGAAATGAATCCATACCTTCGTTCCCATTCTGGAGTCACCAAAGAAATGTTAGTACAACACAGTTAGTGAATCGATAATCTACTAGAAACGGATTCAACATCTACCAGTCAGATTTCAAACTTCGGGAAACAAACCTAAAATAAAATATCAAGGGACAGAGAAACCTACAGTATGTAAAAACTAGTCTGCAATCGAGTCGCTAATAAGATTAGGAAAGATGTGGCACTCTACGAGAAGTTAATAGATAAGAATGCAAAGAAAAGGTGGCAAAGAATTCTTCACTGATGTTAACACTAGACAGAAAGGGTTGAACTGCATTGGCCCGCTAGACATGAATAGCTACACAGTGTGGTTATCTTGTTAATGCTTATTACAGATATTTTGGGAGTGGTATGTGCAAGATAACAAAATATGGCAAGGCTGATGTTCCTGTTCAGGTTGCTGACAAACTAAATAAATATTTCTCAACCATATTCACAAGTGAAGAAGTTCTTAGGGATAGAGATACCAAAAGTACTAATTATAAATGGAGAGCTTTATAATATTGTGAAAACTGAGAGGAAAGTGGAAGAGAAACTGTTGAAACTAAAAAAGTAAATAAGGCACCTGGAGCTAATGAAATCAATCCAATTATACTGAAAGAAGTAGCAATGGAGGTGAGAAAACCTTTAGCCACAATTATGAGAGCATCCTTGGATCTAGGAGAAGTCCCAACGGATTGGAGATGAACAAATATCTGTCCCACTCACAGAGGGAAGATCAAATTGTGAGGTGAGTAATTACAACAGAACTAGATGGTTGACATTTGCTCCAGATAAAATAATGCAACCAGTGGCTAAAGAAATAAATAATGCAGGATCACCTTGGGATAAACGCAGTTATATGGCAATCACAGCATGTTAAGGGGAGATTCTGTCTGGCTAATCTGATCTGCTACCACGAAGCAGCAACAAATGATTTGGATGAAACAATTATTTTGACATCATATAATTGGTTTTATTAAAGATTTTGATGGAGTTCCAGATGAAATACTATTGTACCAATTGAAGTGGTGAACATTAGTGGAAGGTTACTAATCTTAATGAAGCGAAGTTTGAGTGGTAGATCACAGCGAATGATTTTTATGGCCGCTTGCTCTTCGTGGACTGATGTTATGAGTGAAATACCTGGGCCATATTTTCAATATTTAACTATACTTTTTTTTTTCAATTTTATTTATTTATTTATTATTTATTTATTTTTTTTAGGCCGTAGCCATGGAAATCTCAGGAAACTAGGTGGCAGAGCCTGCCAGAGTAAAATATAGAGCTACTGTGTACCTGGTCTGTCTCCACGGGGCTTAGTGTGGGCAACTGTTTTTTTTTTTTTGGTAGTTGTTGGCTTCTGTGGCCATAATGCACCTCCCAAGGTTTTTGCAGTACTTTGATCCAAGCCCGAGGCGGAATTCGAACCCGCAACCTTTGGGTTGCTAGGCAGGTACTTTACCTACCCGGCTAGCCCGGTCGGCGTGGGCAACGGTGGGTCCCATTAGGAGCCCAATGGCTAAATGGCCAGATGAACAACGGTACACACACTACACCTCCCAAAGCCCACACACTTTTAAATCTCTAGCCTCAGCAGTATACTGTTTCACGTGACAACGTATATTAAACAGAGATGGGGGAAACCCCTGGTGCCGTTAGAGGGTAAAGTTTAACTATACTGTTGAAGGCATATCAAGCTTACTGTCTAAGTTCCCAGATGACATAAAAGTTGTATGGTGGTTAATAACAAGTATTACGGTGTATTCTTGCAGCAAGACCTAGAAAAATTAGGTCTTGCAGAACATGGCCAGCAGCAATCCTAGAATAAGATACCAATTGGGCAGTACTGAACTCAAGGTGGTGGAGGAAAACAAAGACCTGGAAGGGGGTGGTCTAATGGCACAGTCTAACATATTCTCTGAGCACTGCAGACGGGTTGCTAGGACAGCTCATAGAGTTCTCTCAATAATATACAGGAATTTTGTCAGCAGGGTCAATAAGATGATTATCCCGTTGTATAAGGCAATGATTAGGCCACGTGTCGAATACTGTATACAAGTTTATTTAATTAACAAGTACAGAGAAATGTTGAGAAAATTTTGTTGTTGTAGCGTTTTAGGAGCAACAGCGACTTAAGGCGATATTGCTACGTGTACACTATCTATAAATTGCGTGTGCTGTGTGGCCGATTTTCTGTTTGCTGGACGAAAACCTGCGTTTCCAGGAGAAAAACCATGTACCCTTGCCTGAGACCGACTAACCAGCCACATTGTGAAAAGGGCCCATTAAAATTCCTCACGGCATCGACGGGATCTGAAGTTGAGAAAAAGTCGAGTTAGAACTGAAAATGTCTGCAATTCCCCTCAGACACGACAGAAGGAAGCGAGTGATGAAAGCCATGTCAATCAATTTGGCATTGAGGAGACTGTATAATGGGGTAGAATTTTTCTGAAGGATCTGTGATTGCTAACAGGAGACTATTTCTAGACGGACGGGATACACTTAAATATAATGCGTGCAGGAATATTTTCTGATGCTATCGAGGCATTGTTACGTGGTCATAGTGTGTGTAACTGTGAATGATTCTAGTAATCACCAACAAAACAGAAAGATGTGCCTTTGTATTGAAGCAAAGCTCGGCCAAGCCAGAATGGTGTGTGAGTTGTGTAGGTTACCGCGAGTTTTTATGTTGTTTGTGTTGTTCATCTGCCCACTTACTTACTGGGAAGCCCAATCACCATGGAAAGGGTCTTCCAGCATCCGTCCACTGGCACGAAGAGTCTGGCTAGAACAGTAGGAGGAACGATCGTTGGGGACCACAACTTCACCAGAGCAGGGAGAGAGAGTGGGATTAAGGAGCAAAACGGGGAAATAGACTAAGAATTGGACAAAAAAGGGAAGATTAAAAAGGGATATAAGAGAATATCCCCCTAGGCAAGCAGAAGAATTAAACCACTAGAGGGAGGAGCCCTTAAAGGAGAGTAAAGTAAAATGCGCGAAATTGTGAAATTACGTAGTTCTGTACAGCGTTCTGAAGGCAAAGGCAAGGCTAGCCAGCGAAGTGTGTCCAACCTTTTGTCCTCATACACCTGTAGTTAGAAAAGAATTTCGAGATGAGGACATAGGCATTGTTGACGAAGGAGTAAGAATTCGCCGAGATGGGACCTCACAAATTAATCCTACCACAGAGAGGGGGAAGAACCCACTTTAGAGAGCTTACACCGAATTTGAGTCAGCAAGTAATCTTGGCTGTGGTGCGCCGAAAGCAGATCCAAGGAGCCAAGCTATCAAGGAAGATTTTCCATCTGGAGTGGCTGGAGAGCCATCAGGCATCTTCTCCTCTTAAACAGCGCAATAGAAAATGATATGAAGGCCTTTATCGTGGCTAAAAGAGAATGAAAAGCCTGCAAAGATGAAAAGTCGTGTATGCTGTAGTAGTAGGGTTTTAGAGGCATCAGCGGTTTAGGTCATATCGCTCCGTGTAAACCATCTGTAAATTGCGTGTGTTCTGAAGTCGATTTTCTGTTTGGTGGACGAAAAAAAACCCGAGTTTCCGGGAGAAAATCATGCTACCCTCGCCTGAGATCGACAAACTCGACCACATTGTGAAAAAAGGCCATAAAAATCCTCACGTCATCGACGGAATTCGAATTCAGGTCTTTTTCATCTGGTATGGTTAGGAAGGCGATTCTACCAACCATGCTACACACAAGGGCTGAAAGTTTAATAATTGTAAAGGAGTTATGGTAATCGAGGTAGGTGACATAGTCAGTCATCAGGTGCATCCAAGTTTCTCTGCCACCACAAATACAGCGGTCACCTTCAGAAAGTCCCAGGTCCATAAGCCTGATTTTAATAGAGTTTCCAGTTAACATATACACTGATCAGACAAAACATAATGGCCGCCTTCCTAATATGATGTTGGTCCTCAACGTGCAGCCAAAACAGCTCGTATCACGCGAGGCATGGACGCTACAACATTTCTAAATGTGTCTTGTGGTATCTGGTACCAACACGTAACCAGCAGATCCTTTAACTCATGTAAGGTCCGTGATTGAGATGCCGCAGATCGGAGTTGCTGTTCCAACACAAACCACAGATGCTCGATGGGATTGGTGTCTGGGGAATTTGGAGGCCAGGGCAATACCTAGAAGTCTTTCTCATGTTCAGTGAACCAGCCCCGAACGATCCGGGAGGTGTGGTATGGCACATTATCCTGCTGAAAGACAGCACCGCCAGAGAGGAAGACCGTTGCCATGAAAGGGTGTACGTGGTCGGCAATGGTGTTTAGGTAACTATTATATTTAGGCCACCCGAATAATTAAATTCATCTGCTGTGTGTTCTATGGTCGATTTGTCTGTTTTGCTGGACGAAAAACCTCAATTTCTGGGGGAAAACCTTGCTATCTACGCCTGAGACCGACTAACTCAGCCACGGAGTGAAAAAGCGCCCATTAAAGTTCCTCGCGTCATCGACGGGATTCGAACTCGGGCCTTTTCCACCCGGTGTGGGGAGGACGGTGACGATACCACTGTGCTACGCACGCAGGTGGTAATGGTGTTTAGGTAAAGTGTAAAGTGTATTTAGGGTCAAACGGCACCAGGGATTTCCCCATCTCTGCGTAGTTTATTTTGTGTGATGATACAGTTCGCTATAAAGGCCAGAGATTTAAAAGTGTATGGATCTTGAAATGTGTAGTGTCGTGTAGCGTCGTTCTTCTGGCCATTTAGCTGCCAGGCCCCTGCTGAGGCCCGACGTTGCCCCACTTTCGCCCCGTGGAAGCAGACCAGGTACCTAGTAGTTTGCATTTACTCTGGCAAGTCCTGTCACCAATTTTCCTGAGATTTCAGTAGTGAGGACCTAAAAAAAAAATTTTTTTAAATAAAAAATATAAATAATAATAAAATTAATAAAATAATTTTTGTGCATTGTATGTTGATCTCCTACATGTTTCCCGGTTTGAAGGGGTTGCGTTTGAGAATTTAATGGCCAAGGAGCGGGTGATATAAATTTAGAGAAGATAGAATTTTGGTGTGGGTCTTGCGCTGGCACACAGATAGAGAGGGGAGGAGACTGAAGGCTTGGGGGGAATAGCTAGGAAGGACTGGGGTCAATAGAGTAGACGCCCCAGCCTGTGTCAGTGGGGCATGTCCATGCCCCACCAGAGAGAAAGATGTGGGATGGCAGGGGGGAGGTAACAAGAGGGCTGTCGCCTCCCCCTCTGCCAGGGGAGGGAGGAAAGTGTGCCCAGCAAGGGAGCCGACACAGGTCGCCGTATAGCCTGGCAGCTGCATGTCTGCTTGAGTCAGGTCTTTGGTTGGGTCCGAGTTTGTACAATCCGAGTGTAGGTTCCTGTCTGTGGTTATCACTTGGCAGCAGGACAGGTCCCTTAGTCAGACCCGTAGTTGTGGGTATTTAGTCCAGTCCGTGGTTACTTATGTCTCTGTCTGGAGTCATGGTCATTAGTTGTTGGATCCTGTGTCCATTTGTTGGATCCGAGTTTGTTGAGTACGGGTGTAGGATCCTGTCTGTAATTGTCACTTAGCACAAGGACAAGTCCATTAGTCAGGTCTGTGGTTGCGGATGTTTGGTCCAGTCTGCGATTACTTAAGTTTATGTTGTTTGGATGCAGTCCCTTTGTGGATTGTCTTGATGGTGACTTGTCCGTGCACCTTATATGGTTGTTTTCAAAGTCATATATTGTGGGCCTGAGAATCGCTATTGTGGCTGTGGGGGCGGAAGAGTATGCCTTCTGTCAAAAAGATCTTCTGCAAAGTTTGCCAGTGCTTTGTAGCTGTGTTCCTCCTCCAGTAAGCGTTCCTCTTGATTCTCTGGTACATAATGTAATTCCGTAATTAGTCGGCATCGGAGGTCTTCATAAAGTTTGTATTGGTGCATAAAATGCTCCCACGTTTCCACTAAGCCACAATGACAGAGGAGAGAGTTGCTCAGTCCAAAGGTCATCAGTTTGAATCTGATGGCGCCATGGCCAGTTAGGAGGTACATGGCCAGCAATCCTGGGGAGAGCCAACTTGGATATTTCGGGTATACAGCCAAGACAGTTGGGAGGAATTTTCGCGTTATATCGCCCTTTTGTTGAATTTTGTCACCTTGTTTGCCAGGTTTGGTGGAGATGTACAGTTAGTCTTCTTTTCTCTGTTTTCGGTTCGCTGGCTACATTTAGTGTGAAATTTAGGCAGGTATCCGGTATGCCTCTGGAAAGGCTGTAGAGGAGTCCACTGTGCATCACTTCCAGGTCCAAGGGGAGGGCGCCGGTGAGCATCTGGAGCGCGTGTGTACTCACTGTGTTGCAAGTTCGTGAGATAGTCAGCAAGATGTACCTCTGTATGGTTACTAGTTTTTTTTTATTAGTTGCAGTGGTTTCTTTCTTGTACCGAAACATAGAAGATGACTGACAGGAAGACAGTTTTGTGAAAAAGAGCAAAGGTTTTCTTCTTTATGCCCCAGTGCTTGCAGGTGATTCTTGAAAATAGTGATGAGTAATTTCTGATTTTGTTTCTGAGATAGTTAAGGTGGGGGGGGGTGAAGGATAGGTTTCTATCAAGGACAACCCCGAGAAATTTTATTTCTGTGGTCAGCTTAACGGTGGTTCCTTGTACTTTTATTTGGGGGTCTCCTGGTGTCCAGGGTTCCCCGAAGTAGGATCGAGCTTGTTTTAGCAGATGATACCTTTAGGCTATTTTCGTCAGCCCATTGTTGTAGGGTGGTGAGCGCCCGGTTTGCTGTTTTCCAGCTGTGCCCTGGAGTTTTCCACCAGCATCAGGACAAGGTCGTCCGCATATGCCTGGGAGGCTACATTTCCGAGGTTGAGGTTAAGGAATCCGACCAGGACCACATTCCGGAGCAGTGGGCCCAGGACGGAGCCCTGTGGGCATCCTCTGTAGATGCGTCTGGTTATTGTATAGTAAGGAGCAGTGACTTTTACTGATCTATCGCACAGGTAACTGCTGATGCAATTGTATAGATTACTTGGGAGTTCGGCCTCACAGAGCCTGCTGAGGATGCTTGGCCACCAGAGGGTGTCAAACGCTCCAGCAAAGTCAACCGCGATGGCAAGAAAGCATTTGCGGGCTGTTTCTGTTGCAGCGTTGATGATACTGCGTAGGGCATCGGTGGTGGAGTATCCTTTTCGAAATCCAAATTGTTTGGGTGACTCTACGCCTGAGTTTCTGTAGCGCTTCTCTATATTGTTTCGCAGATGTTCAAGAAGCTTGCTGAGAACTGTCAGGAGCGCTATCGGGCGATAGGACCCTGGGAGATCCTGCCTCTTCGTGGAATTCTTCAAGATTAGCTGGAGCGTCGCCACTCTCCAACCGCGAGGGAAGTAGCCTTCTTTGAGGCATTTGTTGTATAGTTTCAATATTTCCTCTGGGATGGTGTCTCCTGCTTTTTTGATGGTCTCTGGCTCTAGGAGATCTTCCCCTGGGGATATTTTGTTTCCCAACTTAGCTGCCACGAACTCTTGGGTTGTGTATGTGCTGTTCCATTGGCAGAGCAGTACTTGTTCTGGCGTGGTGGGATCAATGTGCTCCGGGAACATAGCATCCAAAATATTGTTGACTGTTTCGTGCCACGTCTTTGTGAACCACCCTTGCGATTTCCTCGTTGCTGGAACTACCTCCCCTCTGGGGAGCCTGGTTGTAGTCACCCGCTAGACCAGGGGTTATCATTTCCTGTATTGGAAACTAGGTGCTCTCATGTACGCTGTTTTCTTTCTCTTATTTTTGCTGTGTATAGTTTCCGGAAATCGTTCCCGGAGCGCCTCTACTTCTTCGATAGGCCAATCACGTCTAGCCCACTGGAATTTTTTCGGACAGGTATTTGCTACCTGCCTTAGTTGCTGGAGCTCAGGGTACCGCCCCCGGAGATGGTTTTTTCTTTTGATGGATTTGTCCGCCGCTTCTGTGATAAGTCTCACCAGTTTTGCTTGGTGTTGGTCTGGGGTTGTCTCTTCTGTGTTGAATGTGTGGGCAGCCACCCGTAATGTTTGTTGGAATTTGGGCCAGTCTGCTTTTCCTATGGCGTATCTGTGCTGTATTTGTCTGGGAGTTGTGTTTCTGGGTATTGTTCGGTTTAGATGGAAGGTTATTGCTCTGTGGTCCGATGTTGTCAAGTTTTCCGTTACTGTACAGGCTGTGACGTGATCAGTGACGGATCTTGTGGAAAGAGTGACATCAATTGTTGTCTCCCACATAGTGCTGGAGAATGTTGGGAGGTTGTTTGGCTGGTTAAGTATATTATAGCAACTGTTTGTGAGATACTCTTCCAGACGCTGCCCGTTCACAACGCCTGTCCGTCTGGGGTTTCGTTATACCATGCCAGTGAGCGGCAGTTTACGTCTGCGCCTACAATTATTTTGGCGTTCGGGAATTCTGTGCATGGTCTGTAGGTAGTTAATAGTTGGGAGGATATCTTCCCCTGGTCGACTGTATAGAGACAGCGTAAAATTCCCCTAGTGTGGTGACTATGTGGTCGACTGTATAGAGACAGCGTAAAATTCCCCTAGTGTGGTGACTATGTGGGCTCACGCAGGCCAGGGGAGGCAGTAGTTTGACAGTTTGGTCACTGTGTAATCTGGATTCCTAATTAGGATGGCTGCCCACGGGCTTTCAGCATCAGTATGCACAATCTTGTATTGCAGGAGGTATCCCCTGACTTCTTTGCTGTGTGTATATGACTCTTGCACGAGCATAATATCGACATTTTCTTCGTTGGCCTTTTTTACCAACTGGGCGGCAATCGCCCCAGACCTTTGCGAGTTCCGCTGTGTGAACCGAACTTTTAGTTGTTTATACTGTTTAGGGCGTGCTTCCATAGTAGAGCCTTGTTTGGTATACTCCCTTGGCCTTTATGTATACAGGACACTTGTTGCCACGGATTGAATGGTCTGCCTGGATTTTGTGCGCCATGCAGTTTGCACATGTTAGGGCATGTCTTAAATTCGTGTCCTACTTCAGCACAATGCCCACACGTTGGTTACGTTTGGGCGGTGTGTCCGAAGCGGCCACACCGGAAGCATTTGGGGGCTGTCACGTGTTCGTTGTAGCGATGACTGCCCCAGTTTATGAACACTGTCGTGTTTGTTTATAGTATTCCAGGCGGCAGGCGAAAGCTCGACCACCCAGTTTGTTGCGCTACCTATTCGGGATTTTGTTTGATACCTCGGATTTATAAGTGACGCTGGATCTACCTCCGGATGTTCCTACTGGAGGTTTCTCATATACAGTTCTTCTCGAAGAGCTGCTGGTGTAAGATCTTTGTCCGTGTTGAATACAGTTATATTAGGACCTCTTTTTTTGGGGGGGGGAAGCAGCCTCCAGCCCGAGGGCTTTTATTCTCGGATTGGCTATTATGTTTTGGGCATCTCCCTGTGTTTCGATGATTATGCTTGTGTTGCGCGTTTCCCGTACTGATTTAATTTTTTGTGGTCTTGAGGTCCTCCACTAGTTTCGTCATTACTGTGGTTTATGACTCCTTAGCTGGAGGTTAGGCTGAGGATGCCCAAATTCGGCATCGGGAGTAGTGTCATCCGTCTGGGTGCCGGTCGGAGTGGCATCTCTGTAGTTCCTGGTCCTCAGCGCTTGAGCGTATGTGGGGGGCGCGCTGTGGCGTTTGGTTTGCCCCACATTCCATGTATGCTTGTAGTCGCGAGGTCGCTCTTTCGAAATCGACATGCGCGTCTAGGAGTATAGTTTCCATTTTATGGAAGATCGTAACTATTTGGGCTCTAAGGCCTGTGGATGCCCTAAGTGGTTCTTGAATAAGTTTTCGAGGGCCATCTTTAGGAAGAGAGACTTCTGGTAGACAGTACCCTCTGGGTCAAGTACTGGGTCCTGTTGCTTTTCGTCGTTCTGGTCCTTCTGTGAGGTTGTTTTTGTGTAATTGGTCTCTGGCTTCAGTCTGAGACCGCTTTCACGTTGTTCTGATTTTATTTATTTTTAACATATAATATACACAACAGGCATGCGCCCAGTTAAAGTGTATAACAGAGCATAAAAAAAGATAACAGAACAAAATTTACAAAACATAAAAATAAATGGTAGAATAGCACACTTTGTACAATGAAAGTTCATTCAAACGGGAAAAGTCCAATTCACGGAAATAAAAAAGATATTCATGACTTCAAGTCCAGCGCCATGAAAAATCCCAGAGAACATGTTGCTGCAGGATACATCACACACACACACACACACACACACACACACACACACACACACACACACACACACACACACACACACACGAATTAATGAGGACATCTTTAGCCCAGAACTCATCCGTTCTGGGCTAAAGATGTCCTCATTTTGGTACCGTTGTTTTGACGTTCTTCCGTTTGGTTAAGAGAGCCCCTGGGCGAGTGTCCTCCAGGTCCTCTGATTTCTCTGTGATTGTCTGGATGTAGTAGCATTGATTAGGTTGCTGTGTGTCCATTTTGTCTGTTTCCCCGTCCATGTCTACACAGTTCGGATTAATGGGGTCGTCCATATTAGCGGGATTTTGTTGATAGTGTTTGCTAGGGCTTGGATTTTCCTGGCGGATGATGTCAGCCACAAGGTCGTGGGTATATTAGTTGGCTTGCAGTAAGGCGTTGAAGTTTGGGTTTTACAACCAGTTAAATTGAGGGAGGGGGGTAACAGCTCGGTACAGAAATATTCCTGGGAGAGCGGGGTCACTTTCTTTGTGGTTTTCAGGGAAGGCGAAGTTTCTGGTAATACTCAAAAGTTATTTGGCGCATCGGAAAAAGATGATGACATTCCACCATTGTAAGTCTATGGTTATGGAGGGGGGGACGTGTCCCAACCCGCGCACGCACCGTAGTTCACCTGCAGTTGCTTTGATTTGCATAACGACTCACTGGTCATAATGTCTTGGCATATCGGTGTATGTTGTCTCCAAGTTTGGAGACAGCCAGGTTAAGGTCTTGGAGGTTGGGAAGCCAACTGCAGGGAATAATTTTCTTCTAGTTTCGCCTTTTAATCCTTGGGTCCCTCTATCTTGCCAAAATCGAGTTACCATCGCCAATAAGGGCTTCTTTTCAATCCTGGTGTCTTGTCTGGGGTGGTGGTGATACTCAGGAATTCAATTTTTCTTAGTTTTGCTTTGTACCAGACCACTGAAGGCTATGTATAAGTCCAGTGGGAATTGTCATGTAAGCACCTGCTCAAAAAGTTCTGGTCACATGGTGCAAAAACAGCCTCTGGATCTGTTAAAGCTTCTGGAGAAGGTGCAACAAAACAACAAGTGTCCCCATAGGAAATTATGGGAAGGAAACCGTTAAGTAAGTGACTTTGAGAGCTCTTCCCTTCAGAACTGACCAGTCCTGGTCAAGCGTTAGACAGCCTTGATAGCAAGGCTGTATAACACTTGATTTTCTCCTTGATGCGGTCTAGATTAGGGATGATGGTGCATCTGTAATCAATAATAATTTCTATGTATTTCAAGGATTTGCAGATTTTCAAGGATTGGACATGAAGTTTAACTACTGGTGGTAGTCGGAAGTTCATCGAACCTTTGAGAACTAACATTTTTACTTTGGGCGGAAATTGTGAGCTTATGTGTATTGGCTCAATCAGCAAGAGTATCCTGAAGGAAATATTGTTTTTGTTGTAGCGTTTTAGATGCATCATCAACTCATGCCACATTGCGTCTTATATATTTCTGTAAGCTGCTCGTGCTCTGTGATCGAATTGCTGTTTGTTGGGCGAAAAACCCGAGTTCCGGGTGAAAAAAACCATGCTACCCTCGCTAGAGACCAGCTAACTCAGCGACGTTGTGAAAAAGATCCATAAAAATTCTTCGAGTCATTAACCTGATTAAAACTCAGAATTTTCCATACAGTGTGAAGAGTACGATGATTATACTAACTGTGCTACACATGCGGATGCTGGGAAAATACAGACTAATAACTTAAGAGTAGCCGCAGGCAGAGGTAAAAGTACACTGCTTCTACTAGAACATGCAACAGCTTGGAAAGTAAAGTATCGGCAATTACAAGACTTGCCATGAGTCCCCGTGGAACAAGCAAATACATGGGCTGTGTTAGGGTTAAAAAAGAGTTGCAAGTATACTTGTAGGTACACTAATGCAGGAGAACAGTAAATAAAAGTTGATGAATTTGAAGTACTGATCAAACATCAAACGCAGATGTTTGTGAATATCAGACATAGTGGCAGTCAGACATAAGGACTTCAGAATTTGAATATGGGGACTATAACATGTACAGAAAGTACAAGAAAGTGTTGTGTTAGGACCATCCGAAAACTAATTCATCTGCCCATCTATTATGTCCGTAAATTGCTTGCGTTCTCAGTTCAATTTGTCTGCCTTTCTGGATGAAAACCCCAGTGCGTGGGGGGGGGGGAACCTTGATGTCCACGACTCAGCCCGACTAACTCCACCACGGAGGAAAAAAAAAAACAAACTTTCCTCGCGTTATTGACGGAATCGAATCTGGGCCTTTTCCCCCCGGGTGTGGGGTGGGCAATGATTATAACCACTGCGCTACTCGTGTGTGTAAAGTAAGGACAACTGTCCTACCATTAATAACCGGACACCTTATCTACAGTGTACAGAAAGGACTAACAGCACATGAGGGGGATTAGTTTAAGCTCTTAGTCAAGCACATAAAATCTAAGGCAGTGCAGTGCATCCGTTGGACATGGGTGGCCAGTGCATTGCTGAGTCTTTGTGTGACAAAAGCACTGGTAAAACAAAAAAAAAAAAAAAAAAGAGGACTGAAGAGTGTTATAGGCCTAATGACTGTGATGAGTATAACGAACAACTGTACAGACATATAAAGTGGGCCAGTAAATTAGAATATCTTTTCATAGGTGACTTTAAATTTCCACATATTGACTAGACCTTGCCGGTTGGTCATTCACAGAGTAGCGAGATGTTTGGGCATTTACTGGATGACTGTTTCCTACACCAGCATATCAGAGACACAACAAAAGAAAGCAATATTCTCGATCTGATTATTAGCAATGACCATTCATGCATTAAGAATCTGCAAACAAATGACTCACTAGGTAGCAGTGACCACAATGCATTGATATCGGGTTTACTTCAAAATGTAACTGCTGTCGAAGGTAAGGAAGAGCGCTTTTCATTTCGTAAGGGCGATTACAGTGGTCTCAGACAGCTGTTAAATTCTATACAACTGGAACCAATTGACGATGTTTCCAAAAACAAATTCCGAATGGGAAGCATTCAGAGAAATAATTATAGAAGCTATTAGGCTTTTCATACTAACAAAGAAATAGTGTTCTAGGCTTACAACGAAATGGATGTCAGATGAAGTAATGAGACTCATGGCAAGGAAGAAGAATGCAAGGGATGCATATAAATTATTAGGTAGTACAGAAGTCTATGGTAGATGTAAATTAGCCTGCAATAAAGTTACAAAGGAGGTTAGGCAGGATAAGTGATGAGAAGTCTTTGACAAAGAATGCAAAGAAAAATAACAAAGACTTCTTTACTTACGCAAACACTAGAAGGAAGAGGATGAATTACGTTGGTTCTCTTTATATGGATGGTTTAACTGCTGTTGACCTGCTCAGGTTGATGATAAACCGAATAGCTATTTTGCATCTACATTCACATAGGGAAAGCAGGTGCTAGAAGTTTATCAAACTCTAAGATCCAGTCAATATCTGGAAAAAGCGACTACTCAGATCCGACAAAAGTACTCCCACCGTAGTCCCAGCTGACTTGGCGAGTATAATTACCTGCCAGAAAGGATGCCAGCACCAGAATCTTCCCACACCAACATACTGGAACAAACTCCGCCCAAGGTTGCTAATGCCAACCTCCAACGCGAGAGAACCCGAGGTCGCCTCATCCCTGTCCTGATCTCTCATTATCGAGAGCCTCTACTTGTTCACAGCCGGGAAGCAAGGCTCCCTCCCGTGAGGATAAGCATTACAACCTCTCCTACCATCCGCGTAATGTTCCAGAATATCAGGTCCTTAAGAAATAAACTTAATACACTGGAAGAGATTCTACTCTCAAACTCACTAGACATATTGTGCCTCGCTGAAACGTGGTTAGAGGCGAACCAGACAGATATCAGCTGCTCCATTCCTGCAGGCTTTCATGTACTGGCTGCCTCTCGCGATAACCGCAGAAGGGGTGGAGTTGCTATAATTTTGAATACAACAAAGTTCTCCATCGTACACTCTGTCTCAAGTATCTCTCAAGACATGTAAGCCTTAATGATAACTCTGGAACATCGAAGTACCACTATAGACGTCGCATCCCTGTACCTTCCCCCAACGCCAACAATGATGGCCACTGACGCAGCCACTAACTGGTTAATAAATAATCTCCACCCAGCAGCCACTGACATCGTACGTGGGGACTTCAATCTTCCGCCATCTACCCAACACCTCAAAAGTCGTCTCACAGAATCTCTCCAATCAATCCAAATATTCCAAGTTAACTACCAGCCAACGAGAGACCAAAACCTACTGGACATAGTCTATTTCTCGGCAACATGCCAACTCGAAGAAACCACAGCCGACATGTTTCAATCAGACCACCAACCAATCATATTTACAGCTCTCCTACCCAAAAAATATTTCAATACCCCCAAAACCAAATCTGTGAAAAAAGCCCATAAAAATCCTCGCATCATTGACGGGACTGGAACGCCCGTCTTTTCCATCAGGTATACAGAGCACGGTGAATCTACTGCTACCCACGACAGTTCATATTTGGTAGATCTAGTTTGAGACTGAAACTGAATTCTTGCAAAGGAAGATGGAAACATTACGGTTAAATTTCAAAAACTGGGATATTTATGTGTAAAAAGAACTTTCCCGAATAACTGGCAAAAAAATTAAAACGGGAACGTCTGATCATCTAAGAGAATATTCAGTCCCAGTTAATGAATGATAAGATTAGCAACTTCCTCTCGGTAGAAAAAACATGCTACGCTCGCCTGAGACCGACTAACTCAGCCACGTTGTGAAAAAGGCTCATAAAAATTCCTCACGTCATCGACCGTCCTCCAATTCAGGTCATTTCCACCCTGTGGGGGGGATGACGGTGATTATAACACCTATTCCAGCCGCGCAGACGCTTCGATGTATTCAGTAAGCTCAACGCTGATGCTTCCTTCCACTTCCTTAGACTACACACGAGGTGTATGAAAGATGTGCGGAAATTCACCTTCAGCCAGCGGATAGCTGGTTGGTGGGAAAAACTTCCATCTGGTGTTATGGAAGTAGGTAGTTTGAATAAATTCAAAGAACTAGATACACTTTTTGAAGGAATGGACAAGTGATATGGAAGTGTCCCACTATTAATACTAACACTAATTTGGGAGACAGATTGTGATTTTAATTTTTGTATTATCTGTTTGAGCACCATTCGAGCCTTCTGCAGTCAATACTGGTTACAATGTTAGCTACAGAGGGCACGAGCGGTCTGCTGTAGTACACACTGAAAATTACTAAAGTTCACTCTCTTCAGAGTGGTGTCCAAACGCACGGGTGCTCAAGGATTAAGGAACAAATACAAAAACGCGAATACAATACAAATAAATACAGGACCAAATATTCATTCGTTATGAAACAAAACATTCTTTTTCACCTTACCCCTACCTGGTACACAAAAAAATATATATATTATTATATTAGGGTCACCTAGAAAGTAACTTCAACTACCCATGTCTATTGTGTCTGTAATTAGGAGACTATTTTTATAGCCAGTGAAATCAAGGAAAGGGGGATAAAAATCACATGCATTATCCCACTTGGTATTACAGTAATACCGAAAACGAATATTGCAGACAGCGCAGAGGTTTGAATGGAAAATCCGTCCACTCCAGCTACTAACACAGACGTGCCAGATCGATTATGGGCCCAGACAGTTTTCTTTCCCTTTCTCCACACATTATATACCTGAGACCTGTGGTAGATAGTTAAAAAGTACACTAAGAACAGCACCATTAATAACACTAAAAAATAAAAGTAAATACCTTTTTGTATTTATTATCGATTTATATTTATTTTGTTTAGTACTGGTTTGTATTTATTAGGTACATTCTGATGAAGCCTTTAATGTCGTCACCACGTACGTTCGTCTGTCTGTCTGTCCTCAAGCAACAACTCTATTACTAGAGGATAGTATTTCACGAAATTTTATATTTGGCTCTTTCAGAATTTGTCGTGCCATCCAGAATTTCATTAAAATCTGGCAATTATTATTTCTTTTTTCATATATATTACCTAGACTATCCAAATAGAAGAGCAAGGAAATTAATTGTTGCATCATGTAATGAGGTCTATGGCTGACTGGAAAACAACCAGGTTGGCTGATCATTAGAACGGATTTCAGTATTTCAACAGAATAGGCGCAGGATATGCAGTATCATTCTAATTATAGGTAGGAGCTTACCATATATGGGCAATGACGCCCAAATCGTTTCAGTGGGAAAGACATCTTGGATGGTTCTTGTACGGATGGCCTTTGGACATTGTTGCCCACTTCGAATGGCTGTACTTCATTCTTGTACGATATGTATAGTATCATAAATATACGGTGAGGCTGCCCAAATTCGGCAGGGAACGCTTCTTAAAAAAAGATCCAATTGTATCAGCACACTGGCTTGCAATCTGTGCGGTCTCGCAGGCTGTCTTACTATTCGCATCTCCTCTGCTGAATTGTGTGCTGCCAAGCGTTTCAGCCTGGACTATATTCTGATTTAGTGATTGCTGCTGATGATGGGTGGACTTAATTTGGTTTATCTGAACTTGCTGCTAGCAGTGTTTACAGTCTGCCAAGACGTACCTCATGCGGAGAGCACATCTTTGGTGAACCCATCACTTCTTTTGGACTTCATTGAATTAAGTCAGCTAACGTGGATTCTTCTTTCTGGCGGTATCTATCACAATTCTGATATTGTGACGGCGCATTATTCTGTTGTAAGAACCATTCGCAGGTGGATACTCTGCAGCCAGGGATGCTCCTTGTCGGAATACCTGTGGCAATCAAATGTGACTACAATTATATGAGGGAACCAATGTGACCACGAAAACACTCCCACACCATTACACACCTAGTAAGATGGGTCACGGCCTAATGCAGTTTTCACAATATTCTGGTGCTCCTATCAACGTGAAAGAGCAGGAATCGGGGATTTGTCAGACCAGTCAATGTCTTTATAATCCACCACTGTTTGGGTAGCATTGTTAAGCCCACTGTAGCGTCTTGTTATTTGTTGACAGGAATGGAACACGGTTTGCCATCCACTGCGATACCCTATCCGTGACAAGGTACGACGAGTTGTGCGTTCTGAAAAGCCTCTTTGGTTACCACTGTTGTGCTGGGTTGTTATTTGATATACTTAGCCTCGCTGTTACCCCGCACAAATCTTGTCAGCCTCCGTTGACCTCTGGCATCGACGAGCTGCTTTCACCCACAGGATTGCCATTGGATGAATGTATTGGACCAATTTCGATACATGCGAGACATATCATAACCTTGCTGGCGTGAAAGCATCGGTAGAATTGCAATTTCCCTGATACTCATACCGGCGCGTCTGGTGCTGAATACTATGCCAAGAGCAAAATCATTACAACTTTCGTCTTGCCCATTCCGGTGCTGAATTACAGATATAGCATCTCTAGAAATACATCTGCCCCACCTGATTTAAATACATCTGCACCTGATTTAAATACATCTGCACCTGATTTAAATACATCTGCACCTGATTTAAATATTGCGAAAAAGCAATATTTTGTTGATTTTTTTTTCGACACAACCAGTTGAAATTGTAAGATGAAAAATCTTACATGTTAATATTTTAGAAATGAGTGAGATTTATTTAAAATAATGATTAGGAAATAGCAAAATAGGACTGTAAACATTATCAGTCACTAATATTATTCTAGGTCACTCACAAGGATAAAAAAATTAGACAAGGTTGAATTAGAGAAGGGAGCGGTAAGCTATTAGCAATTAGAGATACATTTCAGTTCCCACCGTGGCAAAGAATAAACAATAACAACGGGAATGGTGACAGCACTAATGGCGAGCAGGTGCAAATATCTATGGCTCTGAGGAACAAAAGGGCTGTAGACTGAACACTGTGGGACATCCCTTTGTCCGGTGACACCGAGATATCGGCCAGGTATTTGCGTCTGACTGTCGGCGATGGCAAGGTTGTTAGAGCAATGTAAAATAAATTTGCTAGGTTTAACGAGGGGTGGCGAAGGTGACGGCGAACTTCAAAGCAGCGGATTGCCTGGGAAAAATTTGGAAATTTATTAAAATGAGCTCTGAATATACAGCTTGAGAAATTTTAAAGGACGAATAGGAAATGATGAAAGTTTGACAAAATGAGAAGATTGGGTAAATCTGAGAAAAAAGGCAGGCCCGACATAAGGAGGCGGTACGTAATTGAGATGGACAAAAAGGAAGAACGGGATGGAAAAAGGCTGTGCTGTGCTGTGAGGAGAAAAGGAGTTTTTTGTTGGTGTTTGGTGAAGATGAGTAAGGAAGGACGAAGTGAGTTTTTGACAGTGTTAGTGGAAAAGTGAGTTGTGTAGGGTTAGATAAGTCCTGTCCTGTCAGCCAGTTAGGAAAGATCTGACAAAGTTAAGATGGAGTAGTGAAGGGTTAGATAAGTTTAGTACAGTCAGTGGGTTAAGAAGGGTTAGATGAGTTTCATAATAAAAGAAAACAGTCGAGTAGTTGGTCATGGAAGAAATATAGTAGAGAGAAATAGCCTAGTCCGTCATCGGAAGGCAGTGAAAGTGGCCATGTACATATAAGTGAAAGGAGGAACCTTGGTAAACCGAAAGAAGCAGCCTTGTGAAGCTGATAGTAGGAGCCTTGGTAAGGAGAAAATAAGCCTAGTCCGTAATCGGAAGGTAGTGAAAGTGGCCAGCATGCAAATAAGTGTTGTGTACGGAGAGAAATAACCCTAGTCGACCATCTGAAGGCAGTGATAAAGGCAAGGCGCAGATAATTCCTAGTCCGCCAGAATAGCTGAACCGAAGATTAAGTAGCAGTATCGAAGACGAGCCCATAATTTCCTAAAAGACACAATGATGCCCTATCCAGACGTAGACTGCAGCCCTGGAGAAACTTGAAGTTCTGAGATGAATGCAGTTGGTAAACGATGATGCCATTCCCAGACAAGGAGCTGAAGGCCCCAAAACGGAGAAATCCTTTTCGTAAAATTAAGTAAGTGACTAGATATATATAGTATTCTCTCTCACAAATCAAGGACTGTTGGAACTCTAATATCAGATTAGAGTAATGTTTAGAAAGATGTTAAGGGAAGGATATACAAAGATATAAATACTGTATATGCATAAATATAGAGATAAATTAGTTTTGGGTTTTGATTAATGTATAATTAGACATATGTAGAAAGGCAAAGGAGAGAAATTTGAAATTTGATATTAGTTATTGTTTAACATATAGGTATGATATATTTTGGAAGGCAAGGGTAGGGAAATACAGAGAAAGAAATAGCCTTATGAATGTAGCTAACCCTTGGGACCAGCATTAGTCCAGAAATTGATGTCAAATGTACTATCTGTCTTGATTAAAGAAAGTTGTGAAGTTATATTCCCCAAGACAAAATGGGGCACTAATTAAATTAGAAATTAAGAGTGAATTTCCTAAATCAATTTATAAGGTAAGAATAAGATTTACATAAGAGAAAGAGTGTGAACTAAACCTCTTAAGTAATTATTGTTCATGTGTGGAGAAAGAAGAAACTAAAATAAGTTTATGTAATGATATTGAGTGAGTTGTATTGAAGTGGATAACCTTGTTTAGAGTAAAACCACTGTATTTAATTGTCGTATATAACTGATAATACATAGGCAAATTTGAGAAATAATAATATGTGCTTGAGAGTTGATAATTTTTTATATTGTGTATATAAGTGTAAATAAAATGTTATGTTATGTTATGTTATGTTATGTTATATATTAATGTGTGTGTTGTTTGTCACTCTTGAACACTCAGCCTGTCCGAGGGGAATTATAAATAATTAAGAAGTTCCCTCGAATTTGGAATTCTCCTGTAAAGTAAAGTCAGATGTGTAAGTGGGGAAATTAAAATAAGGTGGACAACAACTTATAAGGGAACAATTAAATAATAAATAAAACTAATAATAAAAAGAAATATAAAATATATATATCATCATTTTTCTTCAATCCCACCCCCCACAAAATGATCAGCGGTCGTTAACGGCTTTAGATAGCATATAAGGCAAAAGCTGTCAGTTTAATTTTAACTTATATCTACTGATAAAGATATAAGAACGTTCTAAAACGTTTAATACTTAATTAACTTAAAGCTAATTTACAGTTAATCTAAATTCATTTTAAAAATAACGAAGTTCAATACATATTTGAAATATTCTTCATTACCAACTGTCTATTCGTTTGATTAATCATTCTCTGGGGTAAAAGAGTGGGGAATTTAAGCACTGGCGCAAGGACAAGGCTCCCGAATGGTCGGGATCTCCAAAACACTGACATGTGCTTTTTCAAACAGTATATGCCCCCATATTCCACTACGCTTTAGGGTCCCAAGTAATCTAAACGCATCTCTGGGTAAAAATTGGCGAGAATAAACAGTACGATATGATAACATTTTTAAATGGGTCACACTCATGGCAGAAGGATACCAATCACCATGAAACAACAAACTACTACCATTTCCCTCCTCCCACCCACATCTATGTGATGGACTTTCACTATCTGTGAGCAGAACAATATCAGTGTGAATATTCCCTAATTGATCTGAACTACTGTAGTGATACCATTATGTTTGCTCTGATGATCTAAACTTTTTTTTTTTTTTTTTTTTATGTGAACCCCAAACACGAGAGGTATTAGAACCTATAGTACTTAGTACCGTGCTTGGGTTAGAGGTTAAGAAGACGAAAGAAGTTATTTGTTGACACTGGACTTGAACTTCTGTAGATTGTAATTTACAGGAAATACGTATGAAGGACGGTTGTTCCAGAAAACGGCAGTTGAATGAATAAATGAGGAAGATGAAAAGTTGGTTCTGTGGGTTTGAAGCCGGACAGTAAATGGATGTTGGCTGGTGGCGGCACGTGTTCTGACTGTTTTGAAAGAGAGAGCAGGAATTATAGAAGCCAATTCAGAAGAACAGTGCCCATGGAAGTATCTGTAGAAGAGGCATTAGGCAGAAACAGTACGTCTATTAGAGATGAATCATTAATTAACCTAACTGCCCTCTTCTGAATGGAATCAAGAAGCCTGAGAGAGGTTTTGGGGGCACCACCCCAGATGTGGGAACAATATTCCATGGCAGGGCGAATTTGCGATTTATACAGAGTGAGCAGCTGTTTGGAAGAAAAGTAACGCCGAGAGCAAAAGAGAAAACCAAATTTTTTAGATGCAGAGGAAGCAATATTTGTAATGTGCTTGTGCCAAGAGAGATTAGAAGTCAGGGTAATCCCCAAAAGAGATATATCATTTTGCCTAGAAATCGGAGTGTCACTAAAGATAAGCATAGGAGTAGAAGAATCCTTTTTGCGAGATATAAGACAAGACTGAGTTTTAGAAAGGTTGAAATCAACTAAATTATCTATGCCCCACTGGAGAATTATCTGAAGATGCATTTAAGGAATTAGTAGCATATTTTCGAGAAGTTGAAGCTGATTGAGCAGGACAGGGTTTCTCAAAATAGAAAGTGGAATGCAATGTGCTATCATCGGCAAAACTATGGATAGGATTTCCAGTCAATGGAAGAAGGTCATTGATATACAAGAGGAAAAGAGTGGGGGAAAGAACTGGACCTTGGGGTTCACCGGCATTAGTGGAGAAGTTAGAAGACAGAGAGCCATCTACCATCACCCTCAGTGAGCGATCAGAGAGAAAACTGGATAAACAATTACTAAAAACAGTTGGCAAACCATAAGATGGAAGCTTGTTTAGAAGACCTTTATGCCAAACACGATCAAAAGCCTTTGAGATGTCAAGAGCAACTACTTGTGTGTTTCACCGAACCTTTCCATTGAATTAGTCCATAAATGGGTAACATAAGCCAGAATATCTCCAGTGGATCGGCACTGACGGAATCCATACTGATGATCGTTGATCAGACGGAAGGTTTCTAGGTAGTTTAAGAGTTGGCGGTTAATTGATATCTCCATTACTTTAGAAAGAGTAGAAGTAACTGCAATGGGACGATAATTGGATGGGAGGGATTTGTCACCCTTTTTAGGAACTGGCTGGATATGAGCAAATTTCCAAGCAGAAGGAAAAACACCTTTGGAATAAGAAAGTGAAAAAAGGTGGCAAAGAATAGGAGTAAGTTCAGGAGCACAGGTTTTGAGAACAAGTGGAGAAATACCATCAGGACCTGGAGCTTTCTTAGCATCAAGATTCATCAAAATCCTTCTGATATCCTTTTGATGGAAGACCACAGGAGGCACTGAATGGAGCGTGTTGGAAATGGTGGGAGGTGTTTTACCAAGATCATTAATACATGAGCTGAAAGAAAAATGGGATGCTAGCAGGTCAGCTTTATCCTTGGCTGAAGTGGCAACAGAACCATCAGGTTTGGACAGAGGTGAGAGCAAAGATGGGCAAAAGTTGCAGCCAATAGCTTTGGCAAGAGACCAGAATGCTTGGCTACCATTAGGGCAAGAAGCAAGTTTTCTACTCTTAGCCTGTTCAAACTTTAGTTCGGACTGATTAATAACTGCTTTACAACTGTTGCGAGCTTTGGTGTAGGCAGAAAATGAAACTGAAGAATTAGAAACAAGCCAATTACGATATGCAACATTCTTCTCTTGTACAGCCTTAGCACACTTATTGGAAAACCAAGGTTTAGATAAAGGACGAGATTTTAAAGTGGAGTGTGCAATAAAGGATTCCATTCCTGCAAGAATAATTTCACTGACACGATCTGAGCAAATGTTGACGTCAGAAGTTTTGAAACAGTAATCCGACCAAGGAAAAGAAGAAAAGAAGTCTCGCAGGTCATCCCATTTTGCATTCTTGTAATGCCAAACAACACGTAGTTGGGAATAGCCATGAGATAAAGGTTCCATTGGAGAAGAGGAAAAAAATTATGTCTACTAGGACTAATCAGCAATGACATGTGTACCTTGCATCTGTTCCCGTCTGATTGAGCTGGTGCTCTTATCTCGATGTTAAGCCAGCTCAATCAGACCTAACTCTCGTAAGGAGTTCTCTCCTTTGTATCAAAATATGTTTTCTTTTGTAAAATTACCTGTTTTTGTAAATTAATTGTTCTATTTTCCCGGACGTTTCGGGATTCTGTAAAAATGTAAACCCCTGGCTTTTTGGCCGTGAAGGGCATTAAAGATTATCTCTCTCTCTCTCTCTCTAAGAGACAATCACCAAGTTGTGATCTGAAGTGCCTAAAGGACCTCTCACTTCGACCGTGTACTTAGAAGGGTTGTTTGTGAGAAAAAGATCTAGCGTATTGGCTGTATGATTAGGATTGTCCGGCATTCTTGTAGGTAAATGAACAATCTGTGCTAGGTCATTAGTAATTGCAAAAGCCTCAGCATCTCGACCTGCTGGGTCGGTGTTACTAGAAAACGGAAGCCAGCTGGAGTTGTGAACATTAAAATCACCAAGGAAAATTACTTCACTGTTAGGAAAGTTGGACTGGAGAAAGTCAAGTTGCAAAGAGAGGAAGTCAAAGAGCTCCAAGTGATTAGTGGAGTTGGGAGAACGGTAGAGACAACAGATGAATTTGACACAATGAGGTAGAGAGATTTTAAGCCAGAGAAGATCAAAGAGAGGAGATTCCAAATTGCCAAGTCTCTGACAGGGAATATCAGAACGGACATATGCACAAGTACCACCTTTGAGGCGAAAGGAATCATACAGCGAATAATTTGGGCATCTGAGATGAGCAGTAGATGAATCGACCGATAACTGAGATTCTGTCAGAAAAAGTACATGGGGTTTGGCAGACTGCAAGTGGAAATGGATATCGTTTAGATTAGAATTGAGACCACGTATATTTGTGAAATGAATTAGGAATTCGGTCTACAAAGCTGTTTTCACCTTGAAATACAATTAGGACCACGACGTTCAATATAACCTACAAAGACATAATTCTCTCTATTTTGGATCCAAACAAAGCCCTTGATTTTTGCCTAAATCGACAATGCACAATCCGCCCACCCCCCGGGTTATCCGGGGAAGCTTCCAGTCAACTAATAAAATTAAACCATTAATCATTAAATTTAAAAATATTCTGCTAGAAAAAAAATTAATGATTTTTAAATCAATAATATAATTCTATTTCTCTCTTTTTTGTGGAAAATTAAAACGATAAAAACCAGCTTAAATTTGAAATGAGCATCCCCACTGCCCCAAGAGAGTGGGTTGTATTGACCTCAGGGGCATTGGAAGACAATTTTATTTTCGATAAGCAGATTTGCAAATATAAGGGACATTAAATGGAAGACATTAATGAATCAAATAACATATATAATTAAAAGCATAATTAAAAATATATATAAATAAAAAAACAAAAAGTATAATTAAAATTTGGCTGGAAACCTAGAATTTGTAGTTTCACCTCTGAGTACAACTTTTAAATTACAACTCTTTTAGATTTTTAGAAGGTAAAGTTACATCTATGCCTGTTTTTTGTTATTGTTGTTTATTTTAGCCAAAGTGTCTTCCAGAAAGAGGAGGAAGGTGCCATGCAGCCCTCGCCCGAAAGTAATTAATTCGGCTACGTTGCAAAACAGTTCATAAAAATTCATCCCTCCCAGTGTATCCAACTCCAGGCCTTTTCCACATGATGCGCTACAAGCGAGTCTATTTAAGATACAGTATCAATACAATCAATCGTATTGGAAAAATTTTGTCTGAGGACAGATACATTACAGTAAGGAATATGTGCCTTTGTAGAAATCAGTGTTCCAAAAGGATATAATAAATAAATACTCGATGAATAAAATAAATAATAAAAAGATATTTCTTTTTTTTTTTCATTTTTTTTAAAGAAAATTGCGAGGCTATCAATGCAATGTTGGTGCTTGACTGGCAGTTTAATTTCATTAGTTCACAAATTCAAAACTGCTCCTTTGACTAACGGTTCACTCTTACCTATCCTACAATTAAAACGTTAAGTCTACAATGTTGAAATAGGACCACCTCCAATTTCTTACAGTACAAACTAAAATACACTCTTTCTAGATATTCCGAATAGGCTTAACAATCTAGTAATTTTAATATTTGACTCTCACGCGTTACTATTCTGATAATTCCAAAAATGCGTTATACACATATACTGTATATAATTAAATTCAATAAATAAATTACTTACTGTATCATCAGTATTCATAGATCATTACCCTTTAACGCTTTTTCTGGAAAATTCATGGCACAGTAATACTTAAAACTATTGAATTTTTAAGAGTGCATTTAACCTCCTAGATGTAAACATCGCAGACGACTGAAAAAACTAATTGGTGGCGCTGCCACTCGTTACAAATATTAACATATATTATAACATAATATTAATTATATCAACTAAATATTAATAATGGCATATAATGCCATAATATTAATTCTAGTAATCATAGCTGAATTCTGGTCTGAATGTGTTTTGAAATTCACGATTCAGTTTTAAACATCTGCGTCCACATTTAGTGTAAAAGTTGGCAGCAAACTAAATGATTATCATCAAATGTGCACGCAGAAATATGATTCAGGTGGGGGGGAAACAGAAGACAGCTGTATACTGACTGAGCAAATTATGCAGGAATAGGGGGGTATCAATACTAGCAATAGGTTTATCAATATTGACGCATCGAAGTGATAAAATTTTCTTTTTGAATTGTAGACTTTTTATGATTAAAGCATAATCTTTATTAAGCTTTTCATATCATTCAATATATCAATTCTGAAATGAAACATCTCGTAATCTTAAATTTATAAATAAGTAGTCAAACTAATGAAACATGAAAATCTGCGAAGAAAATCATAACTTTCAAAATCTTTCTACGTGATGCATTTATGTCCTTTTTAGGCCTCTGACTGTGGGAATTTACTAATACTAATTTTCTTCTTCCTCTTGCTCAGAATAATCACCTGAGAGGGCATAAATTCAAGTTGAGGAAAGACGGTTGTAGGATAGATGTGCGGAAGTTTGCCTTTAGCCAGCGGGTGGTTGATTGCTGGAACAAACTTCCATCTGTCGTTGTAGAAGTTGATAGCTTAAATAGACTCAAGGCAGAACTTGACAAACATTTGGAGCGAGGGGAGGGGTGAAATAAGGGATTTTTTTTTTTTTTTTTTTTTGGCTGATGCTATATAAGCTTGCTTTCTTGCATCATGTGCCCTTGCTAATGCTAATACTAAATTATTAAATTTATAAATACCATATGGGAAAATTTCCGCAGTCAGAGACCTAAAAAAGATCATAAACTCATCACGTTTAATTCGCACACATTTTGGCATCTCTCATATTGTGAGAATATTTCATTTTCAGGTTGTCTATTCTTACACTCATAGTGCCTACCCTCCCACTGCAAAGAGAATTAAAATTCTCGAAACAGTGCTGTCTGGGCGATGGGACTAAACTAAGAATGAGTAACAATAGTCTTCTCTCTTTGAGAAGTGTTACTTATTCGAAAGTACACGGCTAGGCAGCTCTATGTGAAGAATTTCACAATACGGGATGTTACAGTAGTGATGCCGTATTGCAAACTTCGTTTGCTCGCTTCATGAATTTACTGCGTATTAAAATTATGCCTTCATGCACTACCAATACTTATTAAAAACTTTCTAATAAATTTCATAAATATACCTCGTCGCACATTCCAATCTCAGTGAAGTCTATTTTACTTACAACCTTCTGAACTCCAGTCTCATTTTGTGAGTCTCAGCTATCAGTTCCTTCACCCAAAACTTCACTTTCCTTCATTCCATGTACGATTATTTCAGTTTTAAAGGCGGTAATCGTACATGTTAGAGACTGATCACACTCGCCTCTCATTCGCGATTTCCATTGAATCAAAATCTCTTTACGCTTCCCAGTAAAGTTATTTTCTTTCTTAATCAACCTTTTTTGGGAAACCTTTCCCAACCCTAGAAATGACCCATAACTTTTTTACTTTCTCCAGTCTAAACAGTGAAGTCATCTTCGTGATTTTAACTTTTATAATTCCAGCTGATCCCTCTTTCAAATTGTAATGACCCAGCTGTTATGAATGCTTTCTTTACTTTCTTTTTAAGGAGGATCCAAAATACGAAAAGTTACTAAAACCTATAGGGCTCTAGTACCGTAAATGTAAATTGGTCCTGTAACGGTATAGTGATTTCGTCACCTGTCACTCATTTCAAGAGGTTTGGATTCGTCAGAGAGACTGGGGGAATTTTTAAAAACTTTCTTCAACTGGGGCTGTAATTATCCAATCTATGAAGGAAGAAGTAGAATTCGTAGTGAGTTACTGCATGCTGCGAGTTTTTCAACCTTTACAACATGCAAATCGGCCTGTAAGCACACAGTTATACAATCATAATATACAAAAAATCGTATGAAACAGAATCCAGCACAATGACCAGAGAAGCCATTACGCCAAAAATTACCAAGGTTGAGATACCAGAGGGAATCATGTTGACGTTATAATTTTCAGGAAATACATATTAAGTATGGTTAATGACTTTCTTCCACTAGAACTAGAAATCGTGAAAGAAGACACTACTGATTTCAAGTGGAAATCAGTGAAAATCCTGTTCATAGCTTGCTGATAGTGTCACACTGCATTCCACTTTCCAGGTTGAGAAATTTTGTCCTGAAGAAACAACTTAAAGCTCTTGAATATCTACAATCATTTCTTTAAATGCAGAACAACTCCAGGTAATTCTCCAATAGAACAAAGAAAATTTAATTAACTTCATACTGTGCTCATCTTCGATCACAGATTTCTCTAGACAATATAACACGTCTCTTTTAGGGATTACCCTAGCTTCTAATCTCTCTTAGTATATTTATTCTTCTACATCAAAAACTGTTTTCTTTTTTTCTCTCGGCATTGCTTTTCTTCTGATAAATTCTTCACTCTGTACAAATCTCCTCTACAATGGAATATTATTCCCATATCTGTGGTGTGGGAATAATATCAACCCAAAACTTCTCTCAAACGTCTTGATTCTATTCAAAATATAGCAGTCAGGTTAATTTATAACCACATCTTACAAAGTCTCTCCATTTTCTTCTCATAGACATTCAGTTGTTACCGCATGCCTTTTCCAAAGATACGTTATGTCATCTGTACTTCCATCTCTCTCTCTCTCTCTCTTCAAACCAGTTCGAACACGTGCGTCAACCAGTCAATGTTGTTGTTATTATTATTATTATTATTATTATTATTATTATTATTATTAATAGTTATATGGTGCAAGGAAGCCTGAGGCTTATACTGCACCAGCCAAAAAAAAAAAAAATTCCCGAGTCACCCTGAGAGAGAGAGAGAAAGAGAAAAGTAGAAGGGAATCACCAAGAAAGAGGAGAATGATGATATCCAGCTCAGGACCCTGAGTGTGCCAAGCCCATACTCACCAGATGCGAGCCCCCCGGGGTTGTATTCATTCACTGTTCAGCTCCAAAATCACGGAACTAACTTTCTTTTTCCATTTTTATCCCTTCTATTTCTGTTCTCTAGAACAACCTTCGTGTTTGGAGTTTTTTTGGATTCATGCTTTTTTTTTTTAGGTTAAGAGAAATAAACACTTCTACCTTTTTTAAGGTAATTATGTATTTATTTCTTATGAAATGCATACAAATTCAAACCACATTATGGCATAGTGTTCTACTAGCTTTTCAGCATTTCTAAAACAGCTAGGGTTATAATGAGAAGCTGTACATTATACTGTGATTGGTTTAGTTTTATCTTTAAATTTAAAAAAATACGTTTTTTTTTTATAAGTTGAAGATTACAAATTAGCAAAGATTACTTATTAAAGAATCAGAAACTTGAAAATAGTAGGTGAGGAATCCGCTGCATGCAGAACCATTATGTTCCAATTCCTTCCTTCCTTCTTGAGGACTGCCAAAAAAAAATAAAAATAAAATAAATAAATAAAATAAATATATATACAATGTTGACAGAGAAAATCTATCTAAATATCTGGCGAAAATGTTAGCAGAAATCTTTCCCCGAAGTAATTAACGTGACAATAGCGAACACATACAGGAAAATTGAAAATATTACTGGGGCATCCTGTTTACATGCTCTGTACGGAAATGTCATTGTCCTGAATAACTTTTTTGGCATGTACTATGAGTGGCTTACGAAATATTACTCTTCCTGCTTTACATCTGACATACTTTCGTCAGACATACAGTAAAACAGTAAAACCAAAGAAAAATACTAGAAGGACAGCATATTCCTTCATGCTGATGCCTCACATCCTAAAAGCTATCAGAAAGTTCCAACCTGTTTATATAATTCTCTGTAAAAGTCTTTTATGACATTATTACACACTTTTTTTATCTTTAAGGAGTAAAACAACACATCAGCTCAATTAAGGGAAGCTGTAGAAATGCACAGTTAATTATTATCCATTAATGAGGTCCTTATGTGATTAAAAATCAAGATTTATGAGATCACCATACTATGGAAGAGTGGGATCATGCAGTTTAAAAGTATAAGACAAAAAATCCTTAAAACGTACGAGGGGTTGTCAAAAAGTTCTGAGAACAGGGTACATAAAATATACTAATAAATTATAGAACAGCTTATTTTGATAGCTTAATGTCCCATAATATTAACGTGAAAAAAATAGTATATCAATGTCTTATACAACTTATAAAATTTGATTTTTATGTTAAGAAAAGAAAAAGAACGAATATCCAGAAAGCATCGTATAGTAATCAAATTGTTCACCATAAAGGGCAGAAATGCTAAAGAAATCTATGAAAGAAGGGCTAGAGTTTTGTGGGAGCATCACTCAGCTTGCAAAATGGTTGGCAGATTTAAAAGAGGATAAGAGTGAGCTGAAAATTACCCGAGGTCTGAGCGACCATCTGAAGCAATCAGTCCTGAAACAACTGCCATCGTTGAAGAAAAAAATTTTAGAAAACAGAAGAATTAAAATGCTTGAACTGGAAAAAGCACTCAACATTTCCCAGAAGCATTTTGACAATAATACATGAGAATGTCCAAAGTTTGTGCAAGATGGATTTCCAGAAACATTTTCATTCATGGCAAACATGAGAAAGAGGAGTTATGAAATAGAATTTAAAATTAGTTCTTGCTAATCTAGATAGATTTTTATCCAGTTTGGTGACTGATGATGAAATTTGGCTACATTTTTATGAATTCAAATTAGAAAGCATACAGCGAAAGCACAAGGGATCTTTAAGCCCAAAAAAGGTTCGAACCCAACCATCAATTGGAAAAGTGTTGACCTAAATTTTCTGGGACGTAAAAATGGTTCTTGTTAATTGACTACCTTGCACCTAAAACCACAACAATAGAGGAATATTATGCCGGCCTTATGCCACAGTTAAAAGTTGCAATTCGGGATAAAAATACGAAGTTTTGCCATCGTGTTTTACTTCTACCTGGCAATACACAAAACCGGGATTGCACAGGCATGTGCAACCCGGGCACAAAATTCATGAATGTGGATTTGAAAAATTAAACCACCCCCACGTACATCTGAGATCTGGTTCCAAATTACTATTGTTTGTTCAGAAATGTCGTCTCATCTTTGTTGAACTCATTAAAAGAATTGAAGAGCTAAAAGCATTGGAAGTCTGGTTGATGCCCAACTTTATGATTTTTTAATTTTTTTTATTTCATTATCATTTTTTCAGGAGTAAATTCTTTGCAGATTAAATACAATAAGTGTATTGAACTTCTGTGTGCATATATTAAAAAAAAAAAAAAATCATATAATTTTGTACCTGTGTCTTTTATATTCCTTTCTCAGAACTTTTTGACAAATCCCTCTCGTACATTTAAATCTCTTTTTTAAAGTTTGGCAAGGAGTTACAGAAAAAAGAATGAGTTGAGTTACATAATTTGAAGTTTTAAGTTCAATGCACGCGAACTGTGGTGCTTTATCAGATATTGTAGAATAGTGGTTTATCAACATAGTACGTGTAAGTACGAGAAAAAGGTGTGGAATACCTTTTAAAAGAGGTAATTCATAAGCTTATGCCTATTTTAAAAGAAGATATATATGTTTTAATATCATACTCAAATTCATTAATTATGAATGTAAATATGACATTTCCCGACATATATACGCATATTTTAAAAATTCAGAAGTTAAAACTGCGTGGAATATTATACGAAAGAGTTAGAATTACGAGGTTTGAAACAGATAGTTGGTACTTAAAGATGGATGATACGCCCAGAAATGATTGTTCATTTATGAAAACAGGACATTTATCCAGCCAGATATTCTGTCATATTTGTATGAAACTGAAATTAAAGCATTTTGGACCTTACAAAGAGGCTTTTGATAACGTCATCAAAACAATCCCCTTGAAATTTTGCATACTGGTAAAGGGAAGATGACATGAAAAAATAGTACCCGCCATTGCAAACTGTAAGGGGGAAAAAATTCAAAGATTTTAATGAAAGGACTGTTCGTTCTTTTAGGATTTTAAACCAGATTATGTCTTGGTGTGATGTGTGGTCTGTTTGGTGTTTGCCGGAAGAAAAACATGCTACCCTCGCCTGAGACGGACTAACTCAGCACGTTGTGAAAAAGGCCACTAAAAATTCCTCTTGTTATTGACGGGATAAGAACTCAGGTCTTTTTCACCCTGTGTGGGAAGGACTGTGATTATATCAACTGTACTAACCACGACAGCTGAAAAAAAAAAAAAAAAAAGAAGACTCCATAACCAGCTTTGTTTTTATTCACTTTTGGATATTAAATGTCGCATAAATTTATATCATATTCATGTTTCACCGAGCGAACACATGAGAACGCGCAATAACAAAACGAGCGGTTCTTGTATCAGTGGATAATATTTCGGGATATTATCTCTTTAGTAAAATTTTCAAAAACATTTTGTATCATGCAATTTACAATTTGTTTCGGAAGCTAATTTTTTTTGCATATTATCTTCTCTTTGCAGTATCTACAAGTGAACGAAATTTTACGTGGGGAATTCGATATGATGTTATTGGGAGTTTCCTTGTTGATTCTACACTAAATTTCTCGATTATGTATACTTAAGTTGATATATCCTTTAACTGATAAAATAAGTCTCTCGGGACGGCCAACTGAAGACCTAAGTTATGCAAGATAGACCTAATAATGTGTCTATGATTGTTAAATAATTTAATATCTCTGAGGGGTCGGTAGCGACCATCTTACGTGAAAATCTGGTCAAGTTCTCGTTGAATGCCCAAAATGCTCACACCTCTTCAGAAACAATGCAAGACGCAGATTTGTGAGGATAATTCACACGTGCCTGATGCAAATCCACAAGGGGTTTCTTTCACGAATTGTAATTGGTGATGAAACTTGGATTCATCGCTGGGATTCGGAAGAAAACAGGAGTCCATGTAATGGAAACACCATGGATCACCACTGCCCAAAAAATTTAGGATTCAACTCTCACCAGGATGATCATGTCCGCCATGAAATTTCCAGCTGGTGACTTCATACATTTTTACGAAACTAACCAAGAAAAATGCATCAAGCAGTTTTCATTTCCTCACTCATGTAACTTATTGACTGTTCTGTCTGAAATAAACTTTCTTTAAATGAAATCACATCGAAAGAGAGCAGAATTCATTATATCCAGCGGCACAATTGGTGAGCGCCGCGCGCTGCTTATACGATAGTACTTCCGAGTGATGCCGAAATTACGAGTTCGAACCTCACGGGGCAGAAAGATTCTTCCTTCTCTTTCTCTTCTCTCTTCATCCTCCACATGTCACTTGTTCGAATCGACATGACACTGCAAAATAATTTGTAAATAATTCGCTGTATTATTGGCAAACATCGTCTCTAACAGCCTACATGGTCTGTACTGCTGAGGCGCCTCCGTAGCCAGGTGGGAAGGAGCAGCAGTGCGTAGCACACGCTTCTTGATTAGACCGGGGTTCGAGCCCGTCACCACCAAATACGGAGGATGCGGAAAGGTCAGGGAATGACCACCGCATATCCCGGAGCAATATGGCCTTAGTTGCTAATGCTCCTAAAAACCAAATAACAAAAACAAAAAAAAAACAAACTGTACTGCTGAAACGTGGGGTCATTTACCTTCAGTATAATGCAAAGACCCCACCACTATTGGGATTTTAAACAACTGATTGAAATATGAGATTCAGAGGGATGCTGATGCTCCTTCATTATTCTTCGGACTTATCCCCATGCCATTACCTTTTGTTTGGTTAAAAAGAATGTAACATTTTAATAATTGGCTTTCCATATTTTTCATGAAAGAGAATATCATACGCACCGAACAAGGAATCTTACTGTTACAACCATGTCCCAAGGTTACAGCTGGATACTGTTTAGATACATACTTTAGTTTATTATTATTTTCGATCACTATTTCATATCACGGAAAGTGTAATACAATCTTAAAGTATTCCTACAATTAGAAAAGGATTATTAAATCAATATCTACAAGTAATAGCATAAGACAGGAAATAAGGATTAAAATTTCTCACAAAAAAACAGGAAATGTAAGATGGAATTTAGGCTTGAAGCGAATGAGAGATTCAATCAAGCATGCATGCCACATTATGTTTGACCATGAAATCATTGAGATCTCTCGCTGATAAAAACACGCGTACATCAAAAAAATTTATAATAAAATGACAAAGGGTCTTAGTATTCTGTGCTGAGATGCCAACGCCAGTGGCAACAAACCACTGACACGTGTGTCACTTGTGATACGTGAAAACATGTCAGGAGGTAGGCGGTGAAATGTAGTTAACCATCATTCATTACACAGGCATATGTATTAATTTCAAGAAAACCAGGATACATGAAACCCAATATACCATAGCTTGTTTTCCTTTGAGTGCTTAGGGCACTGTAATGTTTGAAATCCGCGTCCACATCTTTTAATCTGAATGCCTTTCATTTTTAATTCAAGTCATTGTACCATTTTCCAAATTACATTGCTTAACTAGGAAAGAATTGTGCTATCAACTCATATAGGATGGTGAAAAAGCGGTCTGTGATTCTTGTTTTCAGGTTCATCAGGGTATCAGTGTTACCAAAGTAGACATTCTTGTCATGACTCTATATATTTGGATGTAGAGGGCGCGTTGTTGTTCAAGAATGACCCAAATTCAAACATTACGTGGTTTAAATCAGATGAGTGAAATGCTACTGTGGAGAGAGAGAGAGAGAGTCACTCAAAATCATCTTATTGGTGAAATGTGTCCGTAACAGTTGTCTGGCAACGGTTTACAATATGTGAAGGTGAATGTTCGATGAAAACCATTCGAATGGTCTTCGTCGATGACACTTGTTTTGCTACTTTTAAACCTTTCTACCCACTCTTGCACCTTCCCCCCCCCCCCGTAATTATGTTTTCCTAGTACGGAACTAATTTTTTTCTAAACCCAGGAGGATTTCACTCTCTCAGATCACATAAATCGAATTCTTCTTCCTCTTGGATATTGTATTAACGGTTATCCTCGACCTAACTTTTATTTATTTTTTTATATATATTTTAATTTTGCTACTCCACTCCTTTCTGTCCTCCCAGTCTCCATTCTTCAATTTCCTCTTTTCCATACTACACGTTTCTCGACAGTGGTATAATCCGAAAGACGATGTTCAAGCCATATCAGCAAAAGAACCTCTAAAATGTACTGCAACTCAACGTCTTGTTTAAATTTGTCTCACATTATAACATTAAATACTAAAGACAATACAGTACTTAATATGCAATTTCCTATATTTTTTAAATTGTCCACGTATTTTGCATTCGATTACACTTTTGTCATTTGTAACTTAATTGGAAGTCACATGATTATATCACGCCAGTGTATATCATATATGAAACATATATATATGAGATATACATTGCTTGTCATAGAAAAAAGTAAAGAATAGACAGATTTACCTAAAACTTTGCATGCATAACTGTAACATGAATCGTGGTAAACGATTATCTTGTCAAGCTGATTGACTCAGTAGAACGTCCAATGATGAGTCTGTTACGGGCCGGACGAAGAAATCTGATTTGCTACAAAAACGTATGTAAATTCGCTCACCGTTTTGTTAGCAAACAAATAAACGGTGAGCGAATGACCAAATTGTGCACTTCCTTAAACAAGCATAAGGCAATATTATATACAACTGACGGACTGTGAACACAATGGAATCATTGGACTGTCAGAAGCATGATTGGCGCAGCAAATCGTCGTTCGTGTGGTGCTTGACACTCGAAGGAATAAAAATAATTATTTCATATTTTTATTTAGCCCTAATTTTTTCATATTGAGGGTTACCGGAGAGAACAAACTCATCTATCCATGTGTATTATGTCTGTAAATGTAAATTGAGTGTGTTCTCTGTTCGGTTGCCTGTTTAGTTGGATGAAAAAACCCGAGATTCGGTAAGCAAAAACCTTCTTAGCTTCTCTTCTGCGTCATTCGAATACAGCCCTTTTCCACACGTGCGGGTAGAGCGGTCATTATAACTACTGTGCTACCAGCGAGGACACCCGAACGACTGGACGCCGTTGTCAACAACAACCGCCTGTCAGAGAGCACGATTAACAGACGACTGAGAAAAGTGGGGCTGTATTCTTACCATCTGTTGTCTCATCTGCATTTCAGATGAAGCAACATTTGCATTTCACCTCTCCGTCGTCAGCTTCTGCAGCGGTGCAGGGAGACAGATGTTTGGAGAAAGAATCCTCTTTGGTGACGAATCAAGTTTCTGTTTGGGATCCAGTGATGGCCTTATGCTTATGCTCGTCTGTGGAACTATCAATTGCATAGCCGTTCATCGCTGCCCGTTATTGACGGTACGTTGACAGCAAGCCATGAAGAAATCTTTATATACCAGTTGCTTCTGCCATTTCTATGCTCCATTCCAAACACTATTTTCCAGCATAACAATGCCCGCCCACACACGGCCCCCATATCCCAACAGTGGCAACGAGATGCGAATATGGTTCTTTGGCCTGCACCTTCAACGAATCTGTTGCCCATCAAACGCATCTGGGATATGACGGGACGATCACTAACTTCCGCTCTCACCTCCCTACCGCTTTTCAAACTTACAGCACAGGTACACAAAGCATGACTAAATTATTCAACAAGATAGCATTTCATACTGATGTGCATTGCATTTTTAGTAAATACCACTGAATTGATACACAAACTTAATCTTTTCTTGTCAACATTGTCTGTGACTCGACTTATTTTGAGTTCAAGGCACACTCTTCTTTTAGGTGGGATAACTATTATTAGCAGTAGCAGTATTAGTGGCATATGATGCAAGAAAGCATCAGACAAAAAGAAGGAAAAAAACCTTCCCATATCACCTGTCCATCCCTCCAATAACTTGTCTCGATCTTCCTTGAATTTATTAAAACTACTCACTTCCACAAAACAGACAGAACATTGTTCCAACACTCAAACACCCGTTGCCTGAAAGCAAACTTAAGACCTCTGTCCTACAACCATCCTTCCTCAGTTTAAATTTATGCCTCCTCATGCAGTCCGAGAAAGAGGAAGAATCTCATCAACATTTAGATTTTTCAATCCATTAAAAGCCTTAAACACTTGAATCAGATAACCACGCAGGAGCCTAGTCTCCAGAAGTTACAATTTGGAACTGAAGCAATTCTTGTAAGAACACTCTTCTGTTCTTTTCACCAATTTCGTTGCCTTTCTCTGCATCCGTTCCAGCAGATCGACATCCTTTCTAAAATGAGGCCTTCAGACCTGTATGCAGTATTCAAGACGCGGCCTGACCATTTCTTTTTACAATGGGATAATCACCTCCTTATCCTTGCTAACAAAGTTCCTGTATATCATTGACAAAACTCCATGAGCTGTCCTCTCAACCTGTCTGCACTACTCAGAGAACTTCATGTCTGACTACACAATTACCACCAGATCTTTTTCGTTTTCCACTACCCGAGTGTAGCTTCACACAGTTGCTACGTTACTCTTGGGTTTCTGCACCCATATGCAGTACTTTGTATCTGTCAATGTTGAATTTCACCTGCCATTTCTCAGAGCACCTGCCTAACTTTTCTAGATCCTGTTGCAGTAGTTGACCTTAATTAGTGGTCATTAACCACCCTTCCAACCTTGGTACCATCTGCAAACTTAGACATTAAGCCTCATAAGCCACCATCAATATCATTAATAAATAAAAAAGAACAATCGACTCAACACCGAACCCTGGGTGACTCCACTAATAACATTAGTCGACGAAGATCAATGTCCATTGATTACCACTCTGTCTTCTTTCACTCAACTGTTTATCCACAGCACTAATTTGTCCTTACTGCCACACTGCTCCAATTTATCCACCTTTATGTTTTTAGGTTCTTTATGTGCAACAATTTCAGTCATGAGCGGTGTGTTTATATTCGTGTATTGAATCATGACCTTTTCGGTCTGTGGAATGAAGTAGGTCAAAACGCCGTGCTATACCACGTGGATTTCTAGTTTTTCTTTTTGTGCATTTGTCAATGCATCCTTCCCTATTGCTACAGTGACAGCCTCTACCTCATGTTCGAAGATAGGTTCCGTCCACGTCATCATCTTATACCCAAGAAACCTGTTCCTTCTAAATTTGCCATCGTTTTCCTAATACTATTTGCAGATTTTGAGCCTCATTACAGCCCTTTAATTCGACAAACTCTCGCATTTCCTCTGGTATACTGCTGTTATTCTGGTAAAGCATTTTCATCAGTGTGACGTCTTATTAATGACACAGAACTGTTTTACAGCAGCAGCAGCAGCAGCAGATCACTGAACTCTTCATTCCACTTATTCAACACTATTTCCTGACAGTTACGACATCTGTGTATTTAATTACACATTAATTTGTGGAGCGTATCCTTTCTGGAACTAACTCTCATGTGCATTTTATTTTGTGTTATCCTAAATTCTTTCATAATTTTTTTTTCACATTCCTTTTCTTTGTTACTTATCACTCTTTCGTATTTTAATTAACCGGTTAAACAAAATTTTTTTGTGTATTGACATTTATCAGCGAACCATCTATTTCCCCCTCCCCCCTTAACACTTCTGAATCTACCTCTGTGCGTATGCCGACGATCTCAATTAGGGGACCCTTTCCAGTAACATTGTGACAATAATGCAAACATTAATGAATTGCTAGATGACGAAAAGGTAAATTTCGGAGGGACGTTGGTAACTTCCTGAATAATCGATTTTTCAATGATCGAAGGCAGGAAAGAGGAGATACTTTACTTTATAACACAGACACAAACTTTTTTTTTCTATTACACTGTGGTAATTCATTTTTAAGTGCCTCCCTTAGGTGCTCTAACTGTTATTACAAAACCTCGGTCACGTCTCATCTGATAAAATCACGAAATGCACTGAGTGGCCAGTTTATTAGGTACATTCTTATCCCTCACAGGTAAATCAGTGTCGATTTGTCTGTTTGCTGGAGTTAAAACCATTCAATCTTCGCCTGAGACCGAACTAACTCAGCCATATTGTTAAAAGATCTTGTAAAGATTCCTCCCATCATTGACGGGATTCAAATCCGGGCCTTTTCTACCCAGTGTAGGGAGAACGGTTCTTATATGCACCGTGCTACCGCGAGGGTCCAATGAATTGTGCAAGCTGACAGACGCTCGAGATCAGTCAAATAAACAGTGGTATGTAAAGAAGGTATATCTTCTTTACATACCACTGTTTAAGGCACAATTCGTGGATCCTGTCATGGACGAGACATGACAGCACGGAGAGCTTACCTTGTTTAACTCTTGTCAGCTAAAAAAAAAAAAAAAAACAGCTGTGATACTGTAAGTACCAGAACATGAAGAGCATTGAGGAGTGAAGAGAGAGAGAGGAAGAGAGAAGTTGCCCAAAGAATCCAAGTTCCAATCGTTCCATACTAAGCGCAGAATCAGGTATATGTGGTTCCTTAGTGGTATATGCCAAGCAACTGCTTGGCATATACCACTGAGGAACACTAGTTAAAAACCATAATGTCAGTGTCACTGAAAAACAGGATCAAATTCAAAGAAAAATTCTTTTCTTGTCCTACGGCTCCATTTGATGAAGAACCTACATTGTTCTCATTTTATAATTAGTCCTAAAATTAGAAATAAAATTCACACATTTCATATATTTAATTACAGTCATTCGAGGAGCATGTATTGTGAGTCCCCTTGTCAAATCCAAGATAATATAGATTATAAATTAAATTTGCGTTTGTCTTAATGCGACATTGTGAATTTAATTTTTAATGGGATTATTCTTTCCTCGGTTTCATCTTTCAGTCTTCAAAAGCTATCACGTTTCACACGAATAAAGTTCTTGATTCTGCAGTTTTCACATTTTATAGAACTAGAAATATCCAAGTCTCTTCTCCTGTTAAAAAGAAACTAGATTAACGCTTATCATTTACTTATCTTCAGTGGTCTGGGCATTGATACTAGTTAGAATTTACTCCTGTCAGCTTTTTAAGACTTCTTAAGGCTGCCCTTTAGGGTCATAATACGAATATAATCTAGTGCAAGGCCACTGCTCGGTGCCTCCTTTGATTAGTCTTCAGCATGCAATCCTACTTCGGTGAGAATGATTCCATCACATAATGACACTGCGAGCCACTTAAAGGGGTTGTCTGAGACTACGTTCTATTAATAGCCTTAGCTGAGATCGCCGCTACACCTACAGTGGCGGACAAAATAACCTCAACACTTAACAAAAGACTCTCGCGGATAGCACAGTGATTTAAATGTTTTCCTACCCACACGTTGTGAAAAAAGCCTGGATTCGAATCCTGTCAAGGGGAGTTTTTTTTATCCAGCAAAGCAGCAACCCAATCATAAAATAGACACCAATTCACAGACAATGCTCTGACGCCTCATGTTCTTAGTGTCTTTGCTAACAGATTGAAAATATGTTTTTGAAAGTTTTTTCCCAAAAGAAATTTGTTTCTGAATTAATGTACAGGGTGCGTTTAGGGTTGTTTAGAAAATTCACCAATTTAAACAAGGCCGTGAGGGGAGCCTTCGGGAGAAGCACTGTTGGTATAAGCGCTGTACTCCCCACACCGGGTGGAGAAAGGCCCGAGTTCGAATCCCGCCAATGATGCGAGAAATATTTTGATGGGCCTTTTTCGCAACGTGGCTGAGTTAGTCGGTCTCAAGCGAGGGAAGTATGGTTTTTTCTCCTGGAAACTTGGGTTTTTCGTCCACCAAACAACCATAAACGTGAGTAGGGGAGGGGTCAATGTACGGTTGCATGGATGGATTTTTCTCCAGAAACTCGGAGAAAAATTCAGACAGGATAGAAAGGAAGGAGGGGGGTTATGTATACATAATCCCCCTTTCTATCCTGTCTATCCTTTCTGTACACATTGTATCCCCCAAATTCGAACTCTGCATTCCTTATATCTGTGTAACACCACGTCTCTGATATCCCAACAATATCTGCCTTTGATGTTTTGAGCAATACCTCAAATTCATTTTCTATACTCCTAGCATTGGTGTACACGCAAGTATGCATGCACCTGTTGTTACTGTTAGCTACCCTAACACATCCCATGTATTTACTTGTATCGCAATGACTCCCAGCAGTCTCTGAAATCCCCTGCACCTTGTTTTCCAGGTTTCTGCTCATTCCAACAGAAGCAGTTCAAGAATCATTTTCACCTCTGCCAGCGGCTACTATTAGTCCGTGTATCTGGTTGTTGTTTTTGTTGTTGTTGTACAGCACAGAAAGGGAGGAGGGGTTATGTACACATAACCCCTACTCTCTTTCTATCCTGTCTATCCTTTCTGTACACATTGCACGGATTTTTCGTCCAGCAAACAGCAGACCGACTGAGTTACTCACGCAATTAAAGATACAATATGCTAATGCTCATATCTTTAGTTGCTTTGGAGCTTAATATACATCTAACAAACAAGTAACAAATAGGTACCCATTTAATCTCTGCATCCTATATAAATAAGAGACATCTGAGATGATCAACGTCTTCGGTTTCCACTTGACATCCCCTGGAAGTTCATGATACTGTCAACATTGTTCGGATTGTCACGTAGCTCATTGTGCTGGGTTCGTGATACTACAGAACTCCGGCTCCTTGTGCTGGCAGCCCTGTCCTAGGTAGCTACTTGTGTTGCATGCTTTTCTCAGCAGAATACCTGGTTCCTATAGACTCTAGGATGCAAATTATTGAAGAATTCCTTGAAGTCGTGAGGATTTCCTTATTCAGCGTCTGTGGAAAGTAGTACCTTGAACCTAAATTAATAAAATGGGTTAATGGGCTTATAAAATATTTCAGAATTCAACTACTCTTTAGAAAAGCTTTTTAAAATAACTGTAGATAGTTATTTCATACAAATAACTTTTGGCTTAATCACTACTACTTGTTTAATACGGGTTCAACTTGCGTTTTCTTTGATATCCATATCTCTCAATATCTGCTCAACACAGATATTCGTTTACGAAGGACACAAACAGAATTCACCCATCAGTTTTAAATTACTGATGTCAGTGCTGTTCTGAAAATTACTTTAATATTTCGACCCATCGCGATCTATCCTTTTGTTTATTTTCCATCGATTCGTTCAATTTTCTATTAGAAAGAAACATATTCACTCTCCTTCCTGAATCAATCAACGTGCCACCATCAATTTTTACAAGCGGCTAGTTTTCTTGGAAAATAACAATAGTTTCTTGAATTTTATTCCAATCCAGTTATTTCACGATGAGATCTATTCCAGATTTTCGCTCAACAACGCAATTAATACAGTCGCCCACTCTTCCAAAGCTCAGATGAGAATAATAAGACAAATATATTTTTCTCTCCGCTGAATATTATTATTTTGCTTTCTACCCAGTTCACTATCCATTGCGTGACCTTACTTACAAAACAAATTATAAAACTCCTACATCACGGAACAGGAAAGGGCTAACGCAGAAGTGTCAAGAAGGCTTGGCAATCTGTAAGTAGTTTATCAAGGTTGTTCGCTTCCTATTTTAAACTGTCAACTTTTAAGTTTAATCATTAGCATGATCGTGTACTTGTCTTCAGCAGTGCTTCTCAACATGAGTTCCAAGGAAAACGCAAGAAGGGAAGTCGTTTTAACAGTGTAACCTCAACCAAAAGTTGTAATTCCGTTTAAAACTGTTAATATGGCAAACATTATCAAATACACTTAGTGAAAATTTAGGTAGAAATCCCCTTCATCTGCAAGTTATTGAAAGTACCACTAGATCCAGTGTGTAGTCACACTGACACCTAGTAATTCTTTCCATAATTTTGCTCTTATATACTCTATCAGCATGGTGTACAATGCATCCGGAAACTTCGGAACCAAATGGCAAAATACTGTTTTTAGAATTTATATTCAGAATTTTCACATTCTTGAATATATGCAAGCATGTTTGCAACCTAAAAAGCATATTGTTTTCAATTATTCTTAGCATATCGCAATAATGGATTCGTAGACTTCTTCACTTCGATTCTGTAGAACAGCGAGAGTGTCGGTTTGCAAGTGAAATCTGAGTCTTGTCATGACAGGCGAAGAGGTGGCTACTCCACAAAAAAGACATTGCTTTGATTCTAATCTGACAATGTTTTGTTGTTTTTTTTGACATGAACTTTTAAAGCTCTTTAAAGTTTCCACCCGACATCTCTCATAGTATAAGATTGTATCACAATGTTTTTCCATGCTGAGATAGATTTGGTAATTTCCTGCTCTCTGATGAAAGGGTAGGGTAGTAATATTGAAACAGCCATAAGTGTAGCAGCAGTGGCAATAATACTGTATATCTTAATAGTTTGTTAATTAGAGGTAATACATTACTGAAGCAATCTGATGTGATGTGGAAAGGTTCTTCAAAAGAGAGAGAAAATCAAATGACATTTAAGGTTGGTTAGTTTTTGATTTTGTGCAGAGGCAAATAAAGCCAGGAGATATCAGTAAACTGTGCTGGATGATGGTTTCTGGATGAAAAGCCATGCACCTGTCTACAGAATTGTTGTTGTAGCAGCAAGGTTTTAGGAGCATCAGCGACTAAGGCTCCGTGTATATTGTCTGTAAATTACGTGTGTTCTGTGGTCGATTTTCTGTTTGCTGGACAAAAAACTCGAGTTTCCGAGAGAAAAAAACCATGCTACACTCGTCTAAGACCGACTAACTTGGCCACGTTGTGATAAAGGTCCATAAAAATTCCTCCCGTCATCGAGCTCAAGTTTTTTCACCAGGTGTGGGGAGGATCTCGACAGAGACTAACAAACTCAACCATAATGGATAACGAAGACCATAAAATTCTTCCCGCTAGTCGATACTCGACCTAGATCTTTTCCACAGCATAGAAACATCCCAATAGTAACGATTATGCTAACAGCGAGGATACATTTTAGTAAAAGCTTTTTTTTCTCTAATAATTTTTGATTTTGCTAGCAGGGATAAGGAAGTGATTAACCCCTTGTATAAGGACACACCTTGAGTCAGGCCACACCTTGAGTATTGCGACAGGTCTGGAAGCCTTATTTTAGGAAGAATGTAGAGTTGCTAGAACGAGTATAGAGATGGGCAACAAGCTGATGAGGGGAGCAAAGAGGTGCTCTTACGAAGAAAGGCTTAAGTTCTGCAAATTGCAGCGTCTGGAGACTAGGCACCTGCGAGGTGCCTAGTCTCCTGTGAGGTGATCTGATTGATAAGGCCTAGAATGGATTCAGCAGGCTCAATGCTGATAGAATTCTTCCTCAGATTACAAACCTGAAGGAGCATAACAGCGGGTAGTTGGCTGCTGGAACAAACTTCGATCCGTCGTTGTGGAAGTTGATAGCTTAAATAAATTCAAGGAAGAAGTAGACAAACTTTTGGAGCAAATGGATGAGTAAAATGGGAAGTTTTTTTTGGCTGATACTGTGTAAGCTTGCTTTCTTGCATCATATGCCTCTACTAATGCTAATTTGTGAGCCTACTATACTAAAACGAAGGACAGTATATTCCCATTAACCTGAAAAAAATAAAGCGCCACCTGTGAAAATTTATGACTCCATTTTTAAATAATTTGTGAACATCCCCTAATTATATAATTACTTTCATTTTGTATTTGTGACGTATTTTGTATTATTATTACATTTTTAGCGACCGTTAATATATTTGTTGTTTATATTTGTTAATATAAACGTATAAAAAATATTTAAAATATTAAACAGAATCAATCTTTAAAAAATGAGGCTATCTCTCCAGGAAAACGAACTGTTTGTATAAAAATAAAAGCAGAAAAACGTGTCTATCTTCATCACACTAGTTAGAGAACAATAAATTCGCGTGACAACTGGCAGTTTCGTGTATTAAGAAAGGTATTGCTTTCAAGAATTGCTAGTGAAAAGCATTATGAAAAGTTTGACATGCTCTAAATCCTCGCCGGATAAATTACACTTACAAAGAATTTCTTGTGCAGTCCGGATGCAATGACCTTTTTTTGTGTGTGTGTGTGTGTGTATTCGCCTTAAAGGAAAAGTGCAAACTAAAAAAAAGGCAACTGAGATATCAAGAAAAAAAAATGCTTGCGAGATTTCTTTTTTGTTTAGTTTTGTCAGCAATATTATGTCAACATCAGACTCGAAGAAAGATCTTTCAACTTAGCCTTGCACGATAAGCATTCTTACAGTTGAAAAAAAGACTTAAGTGAGGTGATTCAGAGCCAGTTCCGAAGGAAACGGTCTCAGATTTAGTTTGTAAAATGAAATCGAGTCAAGCAAAGCTCAGATACGATCCTATCATCCCTTAATTTTTTTTTTATTTCCCTTTTTAAAATTAGTTTTGAGTATTCGTTTGCAAGGAAGGAATGTAAAGATAAACAAGTATATTCCTCGAAAAATCCTGCACGTTATTAAGTTATCTTTCGTTTGATATTTTTTGTATTTCGTCTGCAACTGATTAATTCACGAGTTATCTTTCGTTTGGTATTTTTTGTATCTCGTCTGCAACTGATTAATTCTGGTTTCTAATTCTCCGTTTTAGTTGACTTTATATTTTTAAATTTCTACTTTCCGATGTTTATCTCTGCTTAGCTGTTTATAGAAAAGTCTGGTGCTTAAACTTTCGTTTGGAAACAGGTACTGCCAGTAGACCTGTTTAGTTTGCGCTGCTATTGCACAACGAATCCAACAGTTCACAATGAGGGAAATTACCGGCACATCCTGGTAAACAGCTTACTGGCAACTAAAGCCGTATCATGCATGTCCCAGTGAGAGGCATTTCGGTCTTGTTCTTAACGACCTTTTGTTAAATCACCTTTGCCTACATTGGTATTACTCGGTGATAATTTAGCCCACTACTGTTCTTTGAGACGTTCTCGGTACCCTGTAATTCTTACGTTTGAATTCTTATTCTTTTGTTCCATTCTACTATTGTGTATTCCTCGTTATAAAAGTTTTCCTTTCTGCTATTCGCTTTTATATCTCTTATTTTTTGTTTGATTTATAGTGTGGCAATTTTTCTGTTATTATTATGATTAAAATCTGGTTTTTTTTTCATCGAAATAACCCCGATACAGCCAAACAGTTTGCAATGTTTTCACACGTAAAATTTTATATAAGGAGCTTTTCTGAGCCTGCTGGTTAAATGTTCATATCATAGTAAATGGAATAAAATTTGCCTGAGTACATCTACTCATGTAAATGTGTTATAGGCCTAATGACTCGAATGAGTACAATGAACAATTGTACAGAGAAATAGAGTGGGCCAGTAAATCAGAATGTCTTATAATGGTAATGGTGATTTTAACTTCCCAGATATTGACTGGAACTTGTGGGTTGGGCACTCACACACTAGTCAGACTTTTGCGGATTTATTGGATAACTGTTTTCTGCAGCAGCATGTTCGAGAGGCAACCAGAGAAAGTAATACTCTTGATCTGGTTATCAGCAGTGATCATTCGTGTATTAAGAATTTGCAGATAAAGGAACCACTAGGTGGCAGTGATCACAGTGTACTGATGTGGGATTTACTTAAAGATTTAATTACCATCAGGAGTAAAGGAAAGAGTTTTTGCTTCCGTAAAGGTGACTACAGCGGTCTCAGACAGTTTTTAAATTCTGTACAGTGGAATCAACTGACGATGTTACCAACAGTAAATTCTAAGTGGGAAGCATTCAAGGAATTAATCGTGGATGCTACTAAAAGTTTCATACCTATTAAGAAATACTGTTCAAGGTTTAGGCCTAAATGGTTATCTAATGAACTAATGAGACTCGTGAGAGAGAAGAAAAATGCATGGGATGCATATAAATTATCAAGCGACTCAGAAGCCTATGGCAAATATAAGCTAGTCTGTAATCAGGTCACAAAGGAGGTTAGGCAGGCGAAGGCAGATTACGAGAAATCTTTGGCAAAGGATGCTAAGAAAACCAGCAAGGACTTCTTTACTTATATAAACTCTAAAAGGAAGGGGATGAATCTGATTGGTCCACTTGACATCGATGGTTCGACTGTTGATGATCCTGCTCAGATAGCAAACAAACTGAAAGAGTATTTTGCATCTACATTCACACAAGAAGAATTATTAAGGTTCGAAAATGGCAGAAGGTTATCAAATTGTAGCAGGATACTTAATGATTTTGTAATAACTGAAAGCAAAGTGGAGGAGAAATTGTTGAAGTTAAACATAAGAAGGGCACCTGGGGTGGACGGGATCTATCCAGTTATATTAAAGGAGGCGGCAAAGCAACTAAGCAAACCCTTAGCCATAATTATGAGAGCGTCCTTGGAGTCAGGGGAGGTTCCCACGGACTGGAGATGTGCAAATGTATCCCCAATTCACAAAGGGAACTCGCAAGGTGACACGAGTAATTACAGACCAGTTAGTTTAACTTCTGTTCCGGGTAAAATAATGGAGTCGCTGGTTAAGGATGCATTGCAGGATCATCTAGACAAGACTGCAGCAATAATTCAGACACAGCATGGGTTTGTTAAGGGAAAGTCTTGTCTGACAAATTTGATAGGATATTATGATGTGGTTACAAAGGAACTGGATGCAAAAAATAATTTTGATATCATATATTTGGATTTCAGGAAAGCTTTTGACACTGTTGCGCATGGAAGACTACTGTACAAATTGGAGAAGAATGGTATTAAGGGTAGGTTGCTACAATGGATAAAAGGATGGTTGAGTGGGAGAAGACAGAGGGTGGTAATCAATGGGTGCTGCTCTTCGTGGACTAATGTTATTAGTGGAGTCCCACAGGGTTCGGTGTTGGGTCCACTGTTGTTTTGTATATTTATCAATGATATTGATGAAGGTATATCAGGCTTAATGTCGAAGTTTGCAGATGATACAAAGGTTGGCAGGGTTGTTAATGACAGTAATGGCAGTGTGCTACTGCAACAGGATCTAGATAATTTGGGCAGATGGGTTAAGAAGTGGCAACTGAAATTTAACTTTGACAAATGCAAAGTACTGCATATGGGTAGAAGTAACCCCAGAGAAACGTACCAACTGTGTGGTACTACACTTAAGGTGGTAGAAAATGAAAAAGACCTGGGAGTACAGTAATTGTGCAGATATGAAGATATGAAGTTTTCTGAGCAATGCAGACAGGCTGCCAGGGCAGGTCATGGGGTTTTGTCAATGATATATAGGAATTTTGCTAGCAGGGAAAAGGAGGTGATTATCCCTCTGTATAAGGCAATGGTCAGGCCACGGCTTGAGTACTGCGTACAGGTCTGGTGGCCTCATTTTAGGAAGGAAATGCTTGAAGGATTTGCTTGAGCGTGTACAGAGAAGGGCAACAAGATTGGTGAGGGGAATGAAGGGATCCTCTTACCAAGAGAGGCTTAAGTTCTGCAAATTGCAGTTGCTGGAGACTAGGCACCTGCGAGGTGATCTGATTGAGGTATATAAGGCCTTGAATCGGTTGAGCACGCTGAATTCTGATGGGATCCTTCCACTTGTTCAGATTACGAACCTAAGGGGGCATAAATTCAAATTAAGAAAGGACAGATGTAGAATAGATGTGCGGAAACTTGCCTTTAGCCAGCGGGTGGTTAATTGCTGGAACAAACTTCCATCTGTCGTTGTGAAAGTTGATAGGTTGAATAAATTTAAGGAGGAACTGGACAGGCATTTTTTGGAGGGAATGGTGTGATTTTTTTTTTTTTTTTTTTTTGGCTGATGCTGCATAAGCTCATACACTTGCTTTCTTGCATCAAGTGCCACTGCTACTACTACTACTTGTGTTACATTTAATGTCGTGGCACTTATTATTTGATTATATTATTCGAATGATTCGTTCGATTATAACATTCGAAACTTTCACTCGATTTTGGAAGATCATTCGATTATATCTTCTTTCGATTATGTAAAGTCATTTGATAATACAGTACCATTCAAATGATTCATTCGATTGTGGAAAATCATCCCATCACGGGAGATCATTCGAGTATATCATTCGAATACTGTATTTCATTGGATTATGAAAGAACCCCTGTCCTGTGGCCGTGAACTGGTAGGTTGCAATATAAACTGTATTTTGTACATATTATTATTGTTGCAATAAAGATTCTCTCCTTATATCATTAGATTATTTCATTTGATAACGTCATTCGATTTTTTCGTTCGTAATATCATTTCATTATTATTATTCGATTCTAGTAGTTGTTAATCATTTGGTTATTTCATTCGAATGATCAGTAGTTGCTAACTGCTAATCATTCCACATATAATTCGAATGAAATAATCGAATGCTTTTACATAATCGAATGAATCATTTGATTTTACATAATCCGATTACTAATTATTCAACTATGTCCATCACTAATTTGACTGCCAATCCCCGGAAATTGTTTGTCCTATTTTAGAATATGTCACTGGGAAGGTTACGCAAATTATCACTTCCTTGAAACTACTTTTTCAGGTCAATATTCTTAAACGTCATAATTCGCGAGCCAGAGCGAATTTTGCCTTCCAACGAGTTGCCCGCGTATTGTACTGCTTTATTATTATTATCATCATCATGTCTACGATGGCACCTAGACTTCCGTTTTTCTCCACCTGAAAATCCGAATTTACGCAGAACTTCTGCAAAACGGGCTTGTATGAAAGAAGCCTCTGCGCCACCAGGGAGCAGCCAGTACCCGGACATTCCCCTCCAATGGCCGTGCCCAGCACATAGAACCGGGCCTAGGTCCACCATTCTGACAGTACCGCATGCACTAAACTATAACAAATTTTGGAGAAAAGAAGAGAATTCAATCTACCAACATTTCTGCTCTTTATTGATTATGAAAAAGCATATGACAATGTAAACCGGGAAAAACTTTGGCAGATTCTACGTGAAGAAAATATCCCAACCCAACTCCAGAAAGCGATCCAAAGCCTATATAAAAAACTCAAGTCTGAATAAAATATACTAATGGCCAACTATCAGACCCAATAAAGGAATGAAAGAAGGATGTGGACTATCACCAAATTTATTTAATATCTACATCAATAAAATTCTTAAAGAATGGAAACAAACAATTAACAACGGAATACAGTTGAACAACAGGAATAAAATACAAACTATATTATATGCTGATGATCAAGTTATAATGCCAAAATTAGCCTTTAACTACAAACCTACAGGCAAGAGAGATGTTGGTTGACCAAGACAACGATGGCGAGATCAAGACCTCCTCGAAGAGCTACAATGGAACAGGTAGTAGTAGTGGCATGTGATGCAAGAAAGCAAATGTATGGGCTTATGCAGCATCAGCCAAAAAAAAAAAAAAAAAATCACACCATTCCCTCCAAATGCTTGTCCAGTTCCTCCTTAAATTCATTCAACCTATCAACTTCCACAACGACAGATGGAAGTTTGTTCCAGCAATAAACCACCCGCTGGCTAAAGGCAAATTTCCGCACATCTATTCTACATCTGTCTTTTCTTAATTTGAATTTATGCCCCCTTAGGTTCGTAATCTGAACAAGTGGAAGGATCCCATCAGAATTCAGCGTGCTCAACCCATTCAAAGCCTTATACACCTCAATCAGATCAGGTCTTAAAAGACCGAAGCCAAGTTCATGATGATGATGAAAAAATAAATAAATATATATAAAAAATAATAATAAAAAAATAATAATAAATGACAATAAAAAATAAAATATGTAAAAAAATAGACACGAGAAGGAACAACCATGTCCTACAAACACACACAAAAAAAAAAAATAAATAAATAAATAAAAATAATAAATTAAAGATTAAAAAAAAAAAAAATTCGGACACTGGAAGAACTATCCAACAACCCCTTGTCTAAACGAACAAACAAACAAAAAATAATACAACACTACGTAACCTTAATAAATAACAACCCTAATTTGTAAGCATTAGTCTAATCCAATGTCTTCTCCGTTGGAAAACAGTTACACAAAATTCTTGTAATGAATCAAATTTTACCTGGTTGACAATATAATCACTTTCATTACCACTAATTAAGTTAATCTTTAATTTTAACCTATATCTATGTTTAACCTATATCTAGTATATAAACAACAATAATATATAATTCCAAGTTTCTAGTTGACCACAAGTGCACAAATGAGAACTCACCATGCCAAAATAATGTAATTTATAATTCAGTGACTCGTGGCCAGTTAAAATGTACGACTTTTCCATAACAGGAAAAAACCATTTGTTAGGCTTATTATCAAAATTAAATGTGACCTTAGGGATAAATACATTAATCTAGTCACCTCTCCAGTTGCACTGCTATCCCATCTCTGTTGCCAGATATGAACCAGTTCAGTCGGCATGTTTTTCTTGGCTTTAGCCTACCAATAGTAAAATCTAGAGTAATGTTCAAGAAGGTAACGTCTTTACCTTTTTTAATGGCAAGGGGCCAACCAATACCTGCATGGCATCGGTCGAGACTGTTCTGCATAAATTAGCAACAACGTAAAGCATTGAACGCTGTATAAATAACAATTTCTGCTCAAATTTAACACTTGTAACCCTAAAATACCATATCGATGCCCCATAAGCAACTATGGATAAAGAGACTACTTTATAGTATAAGTTTAAAACCCTCCTTTTTAATCTCCAATCTGATCTGGTCAACCGAATTACAGCTGAACTGAATTTTTTGACTTTTTCATGCAGATAGTTTAAATGAGGAAAAAACGATAACCTATCATCAATTCTTATACCTAAGTATTTCACTTCTGATACTACAGGAATCTGAACCCCTTTAATTAAAGATTTGTGTGGTCAACCCTAATTTAATTTCCTCTTAAGTAACATCATAACAGATTTGGTTGTGTAAATCAATAATTTATGCAGATCAGCCCATAGCACTAAACTATCTAAAACCTAGGCCACTTTTGCTTCTAGCACAGATCTGGATTATATAAGACCAAGTCATCTGCATAAGCAATTTTATGCACATTTTTCCATTAATTTATCTAGCCATAAATTAAGCACTAAATTCCAAAAAAGTGGGCTCTGTGGGCACCCTCTCATGAGCTTCTTTTCAAGCTTTAAATGTTTGCACGTAAGAATAATTTTCCTACCGGTTAGGTAACTTTGTATCGTTCTGTACAAAAATGTTGGACATTGTATTCTCCTTAATGCAAACAAGATACTGTCATGCCATACCATGTCAAAGGCTCCAGTAAGTCTACAAAGGTAACTAGCACATACTTATCCATTGACTGACTAGTAAATTTCATAAGGTCATTAATGGCATCCTCCGTAGAATGCCCTCTCTTAAAGCCATATTGATGTGGCAACATCAATCCAACTCGATCCATGAGTTGACCAAGTCTTAAAATTAGCAGCCTCTCAAAGATTTTGCCAAGATTGGCCAACAACGAAATCGGCCTGTATCCTCTTGGATCATTTAGTTGTTTACCTGGCTTAGATACTAATATAATCAAACCAGGTTTCCAGATTCCTGGAAAAGCACATTGAAGTAAAAACTTATTATACAAATTAAACAAGATATGAGGATAAATTTCTATCAACTTGAGAATGGCAGCATTTTCAACTAAGTCAGGCCCCGTGGGTTTTAGAAATATTTATTTGTTTTGAAACAGTTCGCAACTCATCCAAAGTAAATAATTCAGTATCATCAGATCCAAAGTAAGATAAATTGGACAGCCTAATACACTCTTGTTCTGTTGTTTCTACCTCCTCCCACCTACCTCATATGGAAACAACTCAGATGTTATTGCCTGCACTGTTGTTAGCCAATCAGTAGTTTCCACACCATTCACAGTGTTTATCATATCTCCAGATCTTAATTTGTTCGTGCTTAATTTATAAATTAATCCCCAGGGGTCTGTATTGTCCACACTAGCAACTAAATTTCTCCATGCCCTTAATTTGCTCTCATATATAGCCTTATAATAAACCTTTTTATTTTTATAACAAGCATGATAAAATAAAGCTTCATTATGCCCCCACTGCCTGTACCTCTGATATGCCTTCCTACATGCAAAATCTTCTTTCCTTAACCTAGATAATTCAACATTCCACCAACTAACAACACGCCTCTTAATTTGTTGTCTTTTAGAGGCACAACTCAAAGCTCTAAACAGTGAACACGGAACATAAAAAGCATATTCACCAGCATTTAAAGAATTTAAATGAAACATGTTATCATTAGAAAAATCCAAGGATAAGGACCTTGCAAAACGTGTCCAATTAATCTTCTTATAAGTAAATCTAATTAATTCTGAGTTATCAAATCTGTACTATTATTAAAAACCTCTAATTTAATATGAAAAACTAAAGATCTGTGATCACTGTTCATGTAACCTGTTTGCACATGCCAATGAAAAATTCGTCTGGATAGTACTTGAATCACTAAAGTCAAATCTATATTTGATCTGCCATGAACATTATTGAAAGTATAAGGCTGTCCTGGTTTATTAACTACACACATATTGTTGGAAAGAATAAAATCCTCCATCAAACGATCTCTCTGGTCAACCATACCACTAAACCATAAATTAGATTCAGCATTAGAATCCATTGCAACAATTAAATTACTATTGCCAATTACGCTTAAGACTGTTTCCATATAATGAATAGAATTAACTATATCCTGATTTGGAGGGCAATAAAGGGTACTAAATTAAAATTCAACCTAGGAGTATTTATATTCACACACGTTGAATACTCATTGCATAAGCTAGACAGTACAGTAACCTGCACAAGCCTGTCTACCACCCATGTAGGCAACTTATTCCAGTAATTTATAACTCGCTGGTTAAAATAAAACTTCCTGCAGTCCAATCTAAACATCTCCCCCAGTAACTCGAATTTATGTCCCCTAGTTCTAGCATCATTTATAATCTTAAATTTCGTCCTCATTCATTTTTCTGAAGCCTCTCACAGCCTTAAACACCTCGATCAAATCTCCTCTAAGGTGTCTAGTTTCCAAACTCTGCAACCCAGATATTCGAAGTCTTTCTTCATAAGGACGCCCTTTTGCCGATCTCACCAGGCGAGTTACCCTTCTTTGCACCCTTTCAAGAAGCTCGATGTCTTTCTTTAGGTGCGGTCTCCATACTTGAACACAGTATTCCAAGTGTGGTCTAACAAAAGCCTTATATAATGGGATTATCACGTCCCTATCTCTACTTGCAAAAGCTCGATAGATCATCGATAGGACACCATGGGCCTTCCTTGCAACCTCTTTACAATGCTCAGAGAATTTCCCGTATCAAAACACCCAAGTCCCTTTCCTCCAGTACTGGGTTTAGCTGAACTCCACCAAGTGAATAAGTTATTTTGGGATTACTCTTTCCCAGGTGTAATTCCTTACACTTTGTTGGATTAAAGCAGAGCTGCCATTTTTCTGACCATTCCTGAAGTCTATCTAGGTCTCTCTGAAGAAGCTCAGCTTGACAGTGATCATTAACTACTCTACCAATTTTAACATCATCTGCAAATTTAGACATCACTCCCTCTATCTCTTCATCGATCTCGTTTATGAAAATTAAAAACAACAATGGTCCTAATACTGATCCTTGGGGAACTCCACTTCTTACATCAACCCTATCTGAGGAATAGCCATTTATCACAACCCTCTGCCTCCTGCCCTGAAGCCATCCATCTAAGGATTTTTCCAGTGATTCCAACCTGTTCCAGCTTATAAAGCAACCGCTCATGTGGGACTGAGTCAAAAGCTTTGCTGAAATCTAAATAAACGATGTCGAAATTATTCCCTAAATCCAGCTCATCAGTGACCCTTTCAAAATAGCGAACTAGATTTGTTAAACATGATTTTCCCTTTACAAAACCATGCTGAGTATCCTTGAGAATTTCAATTCTATCTAAATGATGCTGAATTCCACCCTTGATCACTGCCTCCATGATTTTCCCTACTACTGAAGTCAGACTGACAGGTCGATAATTTCCCACTTCAGTCTTAGAGCCACCCTCATATATGGGAGATATATTGGCACTTTTCCAATCCAAGGGAATCTCCCCAGAGGCTAGTGAGGCTCGCATAATTAGCCTCAATGGTTAATGCACTCCCTTAAGACTATAGGATATATTCCATCAACTCCAGGAGCCTTACTGGCCTGTAGGCTCGAAAGTTTTTTCATTAAATAATCTTGCGAAATTTCAATATCATTAATTACATATTTTTCAACTTCGCTCCCACAATTTCCCATTGCCACAAAAGGTTTTTCATTTGTAAATATCAATGCAAAATAACCGTTGAGTTCATCTGCAACGGCAGCTGGTGTATTTATTACTATCCCCTTTCCCTTACGTAAAGGTCCGATCTGGTTTGTCCTGCTCTTCTTGGCATTTATATATGTGAAGAATTCTTTATCCCCCCTCTTTGCTCTGTTTGCTAGTGATTTCTCATAAACTGCCTTTGCCTGTCGAACCTTTTCTGTGGCTCTATTACAGATCATCTTGTAGCTGTTATAGCATTCAGTACTTTTTATTGCTCTGTAACCTTTCCATGCCACCTTTTTCTGCTCAAGTAATGTGGCAACTTCACTATTCATCCAACTTGGAACCCTCCTCGTGATACTACCCAGTTAATAGAGGCCATGTAGTACCTTAAGGCATCGTAATTTCCTTTTCTGAAATTAAAACCCATTCCTTTCCCTTTTACTTCTGCTACCTCTGTCGTCATCATCCACCGTAGAACTCCGTGATCACTTCCTGCTACTGGTTCCTCTATTGTCAGCCCTGTTATGTCATCTGATTCATGTGTGATGATGAGTTCTAGGATATTCTTTTCTCTAGTACTTTCCCTGACATGTTGATACAAATAACAGTCATCTAGTTGATTTAAAAATTTTGTTCTCCATGACGAGTTTCCTTCCTATTTACTCCAATCTATTAGAGGAAATTGAAATCACCCATAATAAGACATTGATGCTTACTTGCTCATTCCATTTGCATGTAGAGGCTTTTGTCATAATCTTCACAATCACCTGGTCTGTACATTACTCCTACTCGCATTATACCTTTGTTTCCAACTATCTCACACCATACAGACTCTATACTAGCATGTGAAATGTCTGAATCCGGGAAAGCTATCGTCGCACTCAGGCTGCTTCTGATAAGAAGCATTACCCCACCACCCCTTCTATCTACTCTATCCTTCCTAAACACATTATACAAGCCGTACTGGAACTCATCATCCCCTATTCAAGGGTGGCACCATGTTTCTGTAAGCCCTATTATGTCCGCGTTTCTTGTTTTAACCAGCAGTTCGAATTCTCGCTCATTATATTGACGACACTTCTAACACTACTATATAAACAATTAAGACTTACTGTTCTTGTATATATAACAACCCTAACACAACCCATGAAGTTTTTTAGGCTCTCTTCCCTGGAATTAGCTACCCGCTCACTTGAAACGTTTCTGGCCCCAGAACATCTAGATAATACGTCCAGTTGGGGTAACAGATAAGAACTCTTGAGGTATGTGCAAGAGTTACTTTGACCAATATTATCAGATAAACGCGTGTCAGTATTACCCACATCCCCCCTAACAAGCAGTTTCCCTGAACCTTTAAGGTATCCTCAATAATACTGGCAAAAACTTCTGCACCACCTAAATATACACGTTCAATCTGTCGAATCCTCAAAATACTACAAGCGAATAATCTTCTATACCGATGTCTCTATATCTTTATTTTCAAAACATAAGGATATAATTGAACTACATACGTGTGCTATGTTAAAGCTGAACAACTGGTGCTGTTAAAATTTAAGTTTCGCAAGTTCTAACAACTATCGCTTTAATGTTGTTTGCCCCAATTGCAGATAACAACAGAGAAAACATATTTGCACTTCTTTGTGGTGTTAAATTACAAGCGGGTGTAAGAAATCCATTCAGAGATCGTACATTCACTCATTAATCTTTGCACTTAATACTCTGCATTTCCAACAGAACTGCATTCTTCCTAAAATGGGGCTTCCAAACCTGTTTGCAATGTTCCAGATGTGGCACAGCCATTACTTTATATAAAACAGGATAATCACTTCTTTGTCCACACTGGTAAATTTCTTGAATATCATTGACAGAACCCTATGAGTTGTTCTAGCAACGTGACTGGGATGCTCAGATAATTTCGGGTCAGTTTGTACAATTACTCCTACATCTTTTCTTTCTCAACTACTCGAGTTTATCAATCATCATTTTCGACCAATCTGCCTAGTTCATCTAGACCTTGTTGAAGGAGCATACCTATATAATGTTCATTAACCACCCTATCCTCTTTGTATCATCATCAAACTTGAATACCTACATCAATATCATTAATAAATATTAAAAACAGCAAGAGATCCAATAATCCAGTAAACTGATCAATGATATTATTTGCACAAATACACTCTCGACAAAATTAACAGAACAAGTAGAAAATGTGGTGAAAGTTGTGGAGTTTGTGATAAGTGGGACAAAAATTGGTATGATGGTGTACCACAGAATAACGATGAAATGAGGAGACAGCAAGAAAGTTCGGAAGGGTATAAAGGACATTTATAGGGTTGTATAAGAATTACCAAACAGGTCGCATTACAGAAGTCGAAACAAGATGCTCGAAAATATGGTCACATGACATAAGTACGGTGTAAGGTACCCTACAACGGCTAAACAGGCCTAACAGCGGTGAACCATGCTCGATATAAGGGTATCTATAAGGCTCTATGGCAACAAATTCCATCTTCCACAAGCGCAGACCTTAGCTCATCAAGTGACCAAGGAGTTGGCTGTTGGTATGCAATGCGATGCCCAAGCGCATCCCACACGTTCGATCGGATTTAAGTTGATCGTGCTGGCCATGACAGCCGTTGGAAATCTTCATTTTCAAGATATTCTTCCACCACTTGAGCTCTATGTGCAGTGACATTATCGTACATTAAAAGAAAATCTGGGCCAACCACTAAAAATTGGCACACACGGTTCGAGGACCTGTTCGCAGTATCCTATCAAAAACATGAAGAGGGGTGCGGCCGTTGATCATCATTCCGCCCCATACTAGAACACAGCCTCCGCCTTAAGGGTCCCTTTCTGTTTTTCCTTGGTTTTATAATATTATGATCATGCCAAATTAATCTCCTACGCGTAATTTTTATTCTGTTCAATTTAATATTTTTGAAAATAATCGTTAATACAGTATTTTTCACTGATAAAAAAGTGCCATTTTTTTTTAAATTCATCATCAGCCATTTTCAATCCACTGCAGGATGAAGGCCTCTCCAGCAACTTTCCAGTTCCTTCTGTTTTGCGCAATGGCCATCCATTTACTACCAACAAACTCGTGAATTTCATCTGTCCATCTCCATCGTTGTCTTCCAGGTTTTCTTCTAGCTCCTCTTGGGTACCAGTTATCTTCTTAGTCCATCTGTCATTTTGTCTTCGCGCTATGTGTGCCCAAGACCATTTTAGTTCTTTAGTTTTGATAAGAATGTCCTTTACTTGAGTTTGCTGCCTAATCTATGTTTCTCTTCTTATCTAACAGTCTGATTCCCAATATGATTCGTTCCATTCTTCGCTGTGTAGTTCTAAGCTCTTCCATTCTTTTGGTGAGTGCCCAAGTTTCACTTCCATAAGTCATGGTGGGGAGTATACATTGCTTCATTATTTTACGGTTCAGACATATTGGTATATTGCTCCTCACCTTTTTAATTCACTTGCATCTTTAATTCTCTAAATAAAAACCACCCTTGAATAAATTAGTGAAAATTTTTCTTGAAACCTTGACTTTTTAAGAGTAAACGTTCGTAATATATTTAGACGTATACGATAAGACGTCATCAAACTCTCGAGTAGGTAGGCATATCCTACCTACCAACTTGAGTTTCACGAGACATCCGGTTGGTGTACTTTTTTTCTTAAACGATAAATCCGGATATTAACCTTTATGGTACCTTCCCATTGAATTAAAACAAATTCGAATCCATATCGAGATGTGTTCCTCTTACTTCTAATATAAGTCGTTTGCAAGAAGACAAATCATATCAAAGCCCATGCAGTCTACAGACAGAAATATCAGACACAAAGACACAGTGGCCAGAATAACAAGTTATGCCATTAATCTCTTGTAATAGGAGATCATTGTTCTGCGGAGGTCGACCACAGTGTAGGAGTAATAGCTACTGCCCACTCTATTTTATGCAAGGCCGTTTTCCCTCCTCTTTAAGAGCAACCATTACTACAACCAATTCAGATTTCAGCTGTGGCTAAGTAAAGTTTAATCTTGTTCCTGGTTTAAGTGTCTCAATCGGGAAGTGAAAATGAGTTCAAAAATAAAACGTGAATGGCTTCTAGAGTTTACTTCAGAACGGAATCAGTAGAAAAGAGTTACACGTTGCAAAACTAAGATTCTGTATTAAGAAATAAACCGAGGTGGGTGTTCCGAGAACTGCATCGCTCGGGCCGGTGGCGATAAAAGCGAGAGGCTTTCAAGGATTCTAAGAAAAAAAAATAACCGACTTGTTTACTGTCAAAATAAATCGAAGGAGCCCGAGTACCTTCCTAATTAGGGCATTATACCGAGAAAACTTCACCGATAAGACATGGTAAAGAAGAAAGAAAAAAAACTACCAGTCCTGTTGCTATGGCTCGCCCGTTGATGTTATTAGAATAGACGGAAAAGCACGTGACGAATCCCTCCCCTTTCTGCTTAACCTGTCCCTCCACCAAAGGCGCATCATCATCATAATCATGTCTTCAGCCATAAAGGTGAAATTCCTTAGAATATCTCTTCAGGTGGCTGGCATGCACACTTCTTCCTTACCCCCCACACCCTGTCTTAATTCGTCTCATCTGACCGAAACAGGCGCCACCGACATAACTCCGAACATCGATAGAACCTTCGTTGTCGGCTCGTGCATGTGTGCCGTCTCCCCTTTCCTCTCTTTTGCCCCCGTCAATTCAAGTGTCGAAATCTCGTTAAATGCGAGCCGCATTCCTAAGAAACTGAGGTCATCTCGCGCGCCCTTCAGCGGAAGGCCAGCTATGGAGAGTTAACGCTGTGTCATGCGCAGCGGCAACAGGATCGACATACCAAGAGGAGGGTTCGTGCCGCATTTATTGTCGCCCAAACGAATTACTCGCGATGTTACGCTTTAGGTTAAACGTTAGAGAGTGTTTTGATCAGATCTGGCCTATTTTAATGTAAGAAATAACTTCCTGATTTCGAGTAATGATTTTAGGGCGCCATCTGGACACGGGCGTGAGAACTAGCAAATAGACTCGGATAAAGTGAAGGCGATAAAGATTCAGAATGTCTTGTCGTCTGTTTATCTGCATTCCTTGAATTATTCGCGTTGTCCTTTACACTCGTCTCTCCCATCCATCTGTCCTGTCCTTTTAACCTCCAGGAGACGTTAGAAATTCACTCACTAACGTAAAATCGCTTTATCAGCTGTAGGCGAATGTCAGTGACTACGTTGACAGAAGAAAATGGAGTTACTAACATGGGCGTCTCTCGAGAAACCTTTCTGTTGAGGGGGAGAACAAATTAATGCTAGCGTCTTGGAAATCTGTTGGAGAGGGTGGAGTCAACATCACGAAATCTGTCCATTCGACGATCTAACAATGTACGCTGTTGTGCAAAATGTCTAAAATTTAAGAGATGAATCCTTTACTATCATTTCAACGATTATGTGTATTTGTAATTATTGCCAAAATAATTGGACTATCAGGATTCAATTATCAGGATCCTTAGAAAAAATATCCATAGGTGGGTTCACTACAGACGGCATTTCTAGTTGTTTGTGACGCCACAACAGGACCTCTAAATAAACTTCGTATTCCAACAGGATGGTACTCCTCTTCCCCATTGGTCCATGGTAAATTTCTTTTTAATTTTTATTTTCTTCTTATTAACCCAAGGAAGTTTAGAGTCCGACCGGCTATCAGAATACAAAGTACATTGCTGACTCACTATACATGTGGGTATAACTACAAGAACACTCACCGGATGTAACCTTTGAACAACGCGTGAGCGCTGTCGTCATCATGGTTCCAATTTCTTGCTGAAAACAGCATTTTTGGATGATACTATTTCATTTTTATAAATGTTTCGCATTCTAGACAATGGAAAGTTCCACTTTTGATAAAAACGGATAACTTTCTACCTTTTTTTTTTTTTTTTTTTTTTACTGTGACATTTTTGCACAGACTTATCTTAGGTGTTAATAAAGTTTAGGTGCGTTCAACTTGCACTTCCGGTATTACGTCCTGAATAAATGAATGAAGTAGCGCAGGAAGTCAGAATGGCACATGCTTGCTCAATAATCTCTATTTCTTGGTAAATGGGGATTTAGAATTTCACTATAGCTAGAGGTGGGGAATAGAGGCGTCTCATTTTTTTTTCTTTAAATTAAAAATCATATATTTATGGGATTGTTCAATTAAAACATGCGTAAGGCTTTTGAAAATTTTTAAATTAATTATCTTTAGCATTTAGACATTGCCTTTCGTTAAAAAAAACTCTTTTGAATCTTAATTTTCAGCGGTGATTGAAGAAAACGGTTAGTTAACCGTTTGCTTCTTTTAAACGGTTGTGATATTCATTATGTTATATAAACGGATATTTCTATTGGTCCAATTTTAGTTAAATTCGGAATGGCTCTGCAAATTGTTCTTAAAGAAAGTTAAATGTAAAATTTCATGAAAATCTATCCACTGAGAGTCGAGTTATTACATGCGGACTGACGTACGGACATAAGGTAATAAATACATGCCTTGGATTTCTATTATTCTGTTTTTAATGAAATTTTGGGATGGCTCGACAAGTCTTTCTAAAAGAGCCAAATATAAAATATTATGACAATCCATCCACTAGGAGTCGATTATCGCATGCGGACGGACGGACATAAAAGACAAATAGATGCTTTTCGCATATACGAGCCTAAAATTAATATTAATAATTAACAGAAAGGGTTCATGTGCCAGAGATGACAAAATTGCTCAGACGTTATGTTTTTATGCCATCAGCTGATTCAAAATGATTGACCTTCCATCAAAAACAAACTAATAACTCTCTATCTTTCTCTCTATCATTTTGAGCCACCTAAAAATGAACGGATACCATGGGCTGAAATATACGCTTTTTCAAATTATTATTATTATTATTATTTTTTTTTTTTTTTTTTTGGCAGATGAATTAAGCAGACGATCTATAAATTCGTCTGCTTAATTTTATTAAGCAGACGAATGATCTCTGAAAGCAATATTACAAAGAATAACAGCATATACAGCCACGCGTACTTATTCCACAAATAAATCCATATAGTTGTTCATCTATTGCCTTTCTTTTGTCTTTTTTTGCGTGTGTGTATTCACCTTAACCTCAGTTCGTCTTTACACCATGTAAGGAAAGCACTCCTGTTGTGTGAAGACTACAATCATTGTTTCCATCAATCGATATTGCTGTCTGCAGACCTAAATAACAACCCCCGACTCTTCCGTGCTAAACTATACACCTACTGTCCAACGTTCTGAAAAGCCACAGCCACTAACACGTGTATTGTCGATAGCTGAATACAGTATCTTTGAAAAGAGAAAGACCGGACGTATATGAGCAACCGGGTTCCCGGATGTCAGCACAGCAACTCCACAATGAAAAAAAAAAAGAAAAAAAAAAGAAAAGACACGATGAAACACGGTTATATACGTCGTAGGCGTATGGCACTTGGAAAACATGAAAGGACACGAAAAACTGGTTAGGGCTATCCAAAAAAAAGAACGCTGGATGATATGGGCGATGATTTTTTCTTTCTTCCTTTCTTTTTCGTTTGAAACATTTATTTTTTTTTTATAAGCGGATATTTTACAATCAGCTTGACATCTAACCTTCACAGCTGTTTTATGAATTAAAAATAATAAATCTAACTTCACTTGGTCATAATTAACGTGCTTTATTTAGAACTGTTGTAAATAAAAAAAAAAAAAATAATAATAATAACCCGCAAAGTTTAATATTTAAATATTTTGAAATAAATTCCAAACTTTTCTAAAATAATAGCGTTTTATTTGTTTCTTATAACAACAATAATTCTATGAAAGCAGGTTTTTTTTGTTTTTTTTTTTTTAGTATTTCGTTGGCCCACCCTTTGCTTTGATGATTGCTGCACATCGTCATGGCATCGACTGGATAAGGTTCTGAATGTATTCCTGGGAAACCTCGAGATACCAAACACGGATTAATGTCTCATACAGTTCTGGAAGTGTTTTTGGGTGTTGCGTTACTGAAATACCCATTTTGTTCCGACAATTTTCAATTGGATTGAGATCTGGCTGTTTCCAGGTCATGCTATTGTGCGAAATAATTTATCCTTCAACTATTTCTGCACCTGTGTACAGTACAGACAACGAAATAAATGGCAATAATTAAGAGCAAAAGTGTCGCACTCTTTTGCTAATTTTATGAAGTACTACTTAGAGTTTTGGCTCTATGACATGGGGCAGAGTCGTCCTGAAAAATTCAACTGGCAACATCCCCATGTGATCTCTAATTGTGCAAAGTAATTTTGTCTCGAGAATGTCCTTGTACACCTCAGCATTCACTTGCCCTTCACTATTTCAAGACGACCAACTCCTCTTTTTCACATAAAGCCCCACATCATTTGAGTTGCACAATAATTCACGGTGGAGATGATACAGTCAGGATGAAATTCTCTTCTTCGCCTAACAGTCTGCTGGCTGTCCGAAACATGCAAGTTGAATTTTGATTCATCAGAGAAAATAACACATCTCCACCTATCCTCAGACCAACTAGCATGTTCTTTTGCCCACTTTGGATGCTGAGCTTTCATACATTATATATGTGCGTGAACTGGACAGTATTTCAGAAATCTAATGGCTCTTCCGACCTCATTCAGCAAATATGAACAAACATAGTAGCAGAAGGAGACCACTGGTATGCCCATGGATTATCCTCCTGGAAGTAGTCTCTGGTTGAGGAATAAAGGGGTGGGAGTGATCATGGTAAGTGCATCTGTTCGACAATGATGTCTAAGCAAACTCTGAACCATGCACGTGTTGTTGGTCTACTGACAGACTATTGCTATCAAAACACGTTGCACACCATAGCATTTCCACTGGCTTGTAATGTTTTCAACATGATAGATCTGTACCTTCAAGCTGCATGCTCAGTAACCATGCTCCTGCCATCTGTAATGTGCAACCTGTACCAGGATTCGTTGGAACAGGTGGCCCCTATTCATGGTGCCCAATCGCAATGATCCTTGGTCATCTATGGCTGATGCAGAGATTCCAGCACCTATCTCCTATATCTTTACCATTCCGCTTTCAAAATTCAGTCTCTCGCGTCCATTTAATGTCAACCCAGAGGTCACACAAGAGGTGCACGTTAATCAGCCTCGAGTGAAAGTTATCATTATTATTTTTTACTTGAAAATTGCAATTTTTCATCTTGCAAACAAGCAACCCGACCGACCAATACACACTACCATGAACACAATATGCTGACACCTCATAGCCTTAGTAGCTTTGGCACTTAATAGACAAGCCCTAATGTACGAAAATTGCTCGATGAGCTACTCATTTTGTCACCCTTGATTGCTTTAGTCTGAATGCGGTCAGCTGGATATCATCATACTTCTCTTTCTTGGTGATTCCCTTCTACTTCTCTCTCTCTCTCTCTCTCTCTCTCTCTCTCTAATTCAGATTTTTTTGGCTGGTGCAGCATAAGCCTCAGGCTTCCTTGCACCATATGGCTAATAATAATCCCATCTTAACACAACCTTATAAACAGTCGTAATCACGTGACACACATGCAATGGCGCTCAAGATTTCCTTGAAAGTACCACGCTTTCCAGTTAAAGTGTACACGTATACAGTGAAGTACCAAGCCGTTATTACCTTCTCGTCTGGTACATCAGTGCAACCTGAATAGCTCAGAATAGCACAGAACAACAGCATTTATTCTAAATCTGTATTTCCCAGACTTTTGCTGACACACTTCTCGTTATTGCAGAACGATTAGACTTTCGTCCAATACAACTTCCAGACACGTTTTATATCGAAGTCTAATAAAACTAAAAAGCACTTTTACAACGCTCTAGAACCAGAATACAAAATACACAATCAAGAACTCAAAGTAAACTAAAAAAAAAAGTTAACTACGTGGTGTAGAAGCCTGTTATGACCGCGAGATACCAGTCCGCGCGATGCAGTGTGGGACTTTTCCAGCCATGTAGGGATGGAACAATCTGGAAGTCTAGAGACCTTGGGCTTACGCCTACGCGAAAAAATGGGTATTGTACAGCGTACGACAGAGCGCCGCCACATCTCGGCTTTCACAGGCGCTTTCTGACGAACAACTGGGACTTAATACGGATATGTATAAAAAAATAATAATAAATAAAAAACGAACAGCCATAAACGATAAGTTAGGCTTAGCAAGTTTCAATCTGTACCGATGAAATTGCTATTGTATTCACTACTATAATAATTAAGATTTAATATAGTTATTAATTCAAGACCTAATTAAAAGAAACGGTTAATTATCGTAATCAATAACAGGAGTAGTAAAACAATTTTACTCAGTTTGGAAAGAGTGGATAAGGTTTGACCTCAGTTGGTCTATCTTAACAACTTCAATGTACGAGGTCTTTCCTGCATATATACATAAGCTTTTACCGTGTGTTAACAAAACACCCTTTTAAACGCTGAATATACGGGTATAAATTTGAGGGGGGGTTTGACAGAGTTTAAACAGAACCGTACTGAAAGTGTGTAGGTGTATTTGTCATTTCCACGCACGCGAATTACCCGATCCCCGCCTATTTGATGAAACCTTGTTTGACTAGTGGGAAAAGCAGTGTGACATTAATTCATTAACCCTCACTGATGCTTGACATTTCTGGGAATCAGTCATGTTGTTGCAGCAGGCCTATTCATTATATTAGGCGCTTTTCTTCTTTCTTCTCCAAGCAGCGAGGGTGAAGTTTAACGCTGAATATCAACTCTTAGTTTTATTTTTTCTGCAGACTATAACTGCTTAATAAATGCCTTTTTCAGTATCGTTTTGTCATGGAGGTTTTACTGGGCTGTTATTAGCTAATCACTATGAGCGGCGTTTACAGAGATGACCTTGGTTAGTGAAGGTAAACAGACGTCTAGGAGTTGACTCGATTCGCTGAAGATTGCCCTTCAAGATTCTTTGGAGTTACGCAAATACGGTATACTATCCTCGAAAAGCTCGGGTCAAATCCTACATGTCAGACAAAGCCTAACTACCCCACCATTAAATATATTATTAATAATAATAGCCATATGATGCAAGGAAGCCTGAGGCTTATGCTACACCAGCCAAAAAATAATCTGAGTACTCTAAGAGAGAGAGAGAGAGAAGTAGGAGGGAATCACCAAAAAAAAGAGAATATATATATAATACGTACCGTGTTTAATTGTGTATTCTGCGTGCACAAAAATTCGCATATATAAATTTGTATTCTATAAATTGATACGAGTACAAGGGTACACTGGGATCTTTCATCCCAACTTACTGTTTCTGACAGTCTTAATTCTCGGTTACTTCAGACATTACACATCTTATATACGCTCTACGATTCTTTTCGCTTCAAAGGTGGTACTCATGGTTCTCTCTCTTATATTCCTTGTTAGAAACTTCCTAATTTCTGATCTCCTCTTTTTGATTTCCTCTGGCTGAAAACCTTTCTACCCCATTCTGCCAAATTCATCTGTTACCTTCATTCTCCAAATTCCATTAATGACTCTAAGCTCCTTTCTTTGAAAGTTAATTTTCACCACTCTGACTTTCCTACGAGTGAAGTAATTTTCCTTGGTGATTTTAATATTCACAGATCCAGTTCGTTTTAGTTTTATAGTTGCACGGACCCAGCTAGTCAAGATACCGAGGCTTCTACGATTACTAATGATCTCTCACAGATTGTTCACTTGCCAACCAGAATACCAGACAGTCCCAGACAGTCGTGATCTTTTTTTCACCAACAATCCTTCCAAGTATACCTTTAATGTCAGTGGTCCTCCAGGCATCTCAGATCATAACTTGGTGATGGTCTCTTTTCCAATGGAGGCTCTCTCTTATGACCGTTCAAAGCCACGTGTTGAGTGGAATTAGAATAATACTAAATGAGTTGATGTGATTTATTTCTATTTTTATTTTCCTTGTTTAGATTACTGTTTTAAATGTTATTCTCCGAATGTCTGCTCAGATCTTCTCAATTTTTTCTTTAAGGGATGAAATGCTTTATTTCACATTCCACCCTAAAACCTTGTCCTTCAATTAAACCTTGGTTTTCCAATAAATGTGCTAAGCCTGTTCAAGAAAAGAATGTTACATAACGAAATTGGTTTGTATTGAAATATCCAGTTTCATTTTCTGCCTACAGCTACTGAGGCTCGCAAAAGTTATTAATCAGTCCAATCCCACACGCTAAAAGTGGAAATCTTGCTCATTGTCCAAATGGTAGTTGATAAGTCTGGTTTCTTGTGAGAGCTATTGACTGCAACTTCTGTTCATGAATACTCTCATCTCTCTTACAATCTTATCGTTCTATTGCATCTTCAGCTAAAGCCAAAGATTACGCACTAGCATCCTATTTTAAATCTAACTCTTGTATCGACGATCTTGGTAAACCATCCCCTGACACGAAGCAATATGGTCTTAGTCGCTAATGCTCCCAAACCCTACTACAGCAGCGGCAGCAAACCATCGACTATCATACCAAATACAATTCACTCAATGCCTCTCGTGCTGTTCCGACAGAAGGGCAATAGAAATGGAGAAATCCATCAATCGCCAGCTCTTAAACTAACTCCAAACCTTCCATCTGATGAATGCTCGCCAATATGGATATTGACTTATGTTACTAATCTTTGGAAAAATTCGATGGAAAAAATTAGAGAACCTAAAATTTAACAACCTCTCTGCAGCTAAATATGCTTGTTGCATACAGTTATCCTTCTTCAGAGCTACTGAATATGCTGCCAAACGAAAAAAAGTCCACACTCCTCATACTTCTTGGTGGACACAGGAACTTACCAATCTCAGAAAACAAACACATGTGGCACGGAGAGCCTTTCAACGGCGCAGGCACTGGCCTGATCCTGACGTTAATACTCTCAAGCAAGAGTACAAGGACAAGCGAAAAATCTACCATAAAGCTATCGCGGAGAACAAATTAAGGTCTTGGAGACAATTGGGTTCCCAAGTAGGGAACACTGACCCCTGGGAGCTCATATACAAGATCTGTAGGAACAAAATTATCTGTCCAAATATATACACACTGTGCAATATCAAAACAGTGAAACATATGACTGGCACTCAACAGTTGAGAAAATCATTGAACACATCTTTCACGAAGATGATCCCAATCTTGACCATATGCATCAAATTCAAATTCGAGCAGATAATGCCACTTACAAAGGTACACTGCTGTTGAACTTGGTGCTGCGGTGGCCAAGTTGAATCCTAAAAAGTGTCCATGCTTTGACCTGGTAGAAAATGCAGTCATTACCAGATTTCATGATTTCTATCCTAATATTTTGTTAAATCTTTACAACAAGTGCCTCTTGGAGGACATATTCCCCAATTTCTGGAAGCAGGCACTGCTTAAAATTATTCAAAAACTGGGAAAACCTAATACCGACCCAAGAGCGTACCGCCCAATCTTTCTGTTAGACAACCTGGGAAAGCTGTTTGAAAGATTGATTGGTCCCAGAATCCAAAATGTCCTAAACTCGCAAAACCTTTCATCCAACTCGCAGCATGACTTCAAGAAAGGATCCTCCACGGAAGATGCCATTGCAGCCCTTGTAAAACACTGTACACATTCCACAGCAGTCTATGAGATGGCCACTTTTGTGGATTTTGAGCGTGCCTTTGATACCCTTTGGTGGGAGAGTGTCATCAATTCCCTTAGACTGGCAAACTGCAATCAATATCTTTGCAAAGTCATAAGATTCTACTTCAGTAACAGATCAATTCAGGTCACTACCTAACAGGTCATATTCAAAATTATATGATCAGGTCACTGCCTAATTCAGGTCATATTCAAAATTTATAAACAGAGGTTCTAGCACTGACCCCTGTGGGTCAGTGCTAGAACCACTCCTTTGGAACTAACTTCGTACTTGACCTGTGCTCACCAGAAGCTTTGCAAACTGCGTCAAGTTCGCCTATGCAGACGACTTGGTTATTCACAGGAAGATCCAGGAGGACCCTTTAGGACAGAGCAAATATTGTCCTGGATGACCTGGTAAGCTGGACCCTCACAAGTAAATTAAAAATATCAAACACAAAAACAAAGATAATGATCTTCAAAAATAGGTTGTATTACCGCAGACCCCCTGAAGTGCTGATTCACAGGAAGCAAATTCCATATGTGGCACAAACTAAACACCTTCGCATCATATTGGACGACAGGCTCAGTTTCCAACCACACGAGAATAGTTTCAAACAAAGCCAAAAAGCCTTCACTGCAGCCGTCATCAGGATCTCCCGTTCGGACTGGGGACTCACTAAAAGAACCCTCTCTCTCTCTCTCTCTCTCTCTCTCTCTCTCTCTCTCTCTCTCTCTCTCTCTCTCTCTCTCTCTCTCTCTCTCTCTCTACTATAAAACTGTGTTCTTACCAATTGCCTCTTATGCTGCTGGGGTCTGGTTCCATAGGGTCACTAACAGCAAAATCCGGGCCAAACTTTTGTTCATGCAAAGAACCATGCTGCTTGCGACACACTGAGTACCAAGGACAACCTAAACTAATGCACTGCAGGTTGTATCAGGGAGCCCTTCCCCTGGACCTATAGAGGCTGCATCTACAAGCACAAAAAAGACCTACCAACCTCACTCCTGGAGTGTACTGCAATCCTGCTACAAATATCAAACAGGAAAATATAAACCTATGGAATAAACTCCTCTCCCTTTGGTATGTTAGATGGGATGAAAGTCCCACTGTAGATGCCACCAGACTTTTCATCTCGAATGTCACCTTTGCCATGAATAAGCCGCATTGTAATTGGTTCTACCCATCCGTGAGCACGTCTTACATCCTAACAGGACATGGGGCTCTTAAAGCGAACCTGTTCCAATTAGGACTGGCGACAAATCCTCATAGCTCCTGTAGGGAAGAGGGATCCTGGAACCACATCCTATTGTCCTGCCCAACTACGAAGAACAACGGACAATACTTAAAAATAAGGTTCAGACCGTCTCAGAAGTCAATCTAAAAGCCTTAATTGAAAATGAGACTAACTTTCAAGCCCTTCAAATCTTCACCAACGACGTTTTCAGCAGAAGAATGCAGTTGCTTCACCACTTGATAATTCAACAAACTCTTGCTGAGCTATTCCCTGAGTCACCTACCAGCCATCCTGGACTTGAATTCTTTTGATCTCTGACGTTGTTCAGAGATATCAACCACTAGTGTTTTTTTATTATTAATTTATTTTTTGATTTATTTATTTATTTATTTTATTGTTATTTTTTTCCTGCTGGTACTCAAGACTGGGCATCCTGAGTACGAGATTTCTGGCATCCCATGGTATTGCACTACCTCCAGTGGATGCGGGATTTTAGCCCACTACTGAGGCGCAGATTATGCCGGGCTCCACGTGCCTTGGGACTGGCACCAGGCAGCGCTCAGGTGTTGGCTGCTCACATTTCAGTTCCTGTTTACACAGATTCTGTAATCAAGACAGAGACAATTTGCGGAAATGGACCCAGGTCCTGGAGCCGCTACAAACAGGCCACGTACATACATAAATGTCATTGAGTGAGTGTGCATACATGCATTTCTTTTACTTTTGAGTCTTTGAGAGTTTTGTTGCGTTTTACAATTTTGTAAGAGAAGCTCCACTTTCTGCTGGAGTTTCTTACACAAGTTCGAATGATTGTAAATAGAGAGTGTTTCTGTATTTTTGTATTTATGTAAATAAAAACAAATAATAGAATAAATGCTTTCGATCATGTTTGGCCCAAAGGACTTCTAAACATGCTCTCACCTTAGGACCTGCCGGCTATTTTTTGCAAATAGTGTACAGTTTTCTATCTGGCCGTTTACTACGGGTGATGGTAGTACTGTTGTTCTCAAGGTTTACTTCTATCTCCCACACTTTCCCTTTTGTACGACCATCTTTCACTGACGTGCAAAACATCCATAGTTTTGCTGACGATGGCACAGCAAAAAAAGGCAAATTTGTGAGACGTGGAAGCGCAAAATTCCACCTTCCAGTTTCAAAGCCTGGCCTGCACAAACTGTCTCGAATTCTCGAATACTCACCTTCAAGTCCTTAAATTCTAACCTTCAGGAAATTCATCAGTGGGATGATGCAAACGTAGTTAAGTAAGTAAAGTAGATCAGGCAAACCTACGTGAAGCTCCTTCAAGAGCTCTGCGCTCTTTCTGCCAGAGGAAGTGGATATCTCGTCTATAGACCACTTCTCATAATTTCTTGATACTCTAGTTGGATTTCCATAGATCAGTGGCACGTAAACTTTGGTCAGTGGACAAGTTCGTTAGTATCCATGATAAGTGCAGCCACAATATGTATATTTTGAAACGTGGAAGGGCAAATTTTAAAGGTGGGTTAAACATTTTTTCGTTTGCGATCACAAGTTTTATTACTAAAAACAATAAAACCAAATGGTATTTTATTTTTGGTAGTTGGCTTGTAAAGCTAAGAACCAAAAGCGGTTTGGGACGGAATTTACATGACACTACCATTCATCTGACTACTGTAATCTTAATATCTCGGTGCCAACAGTAAGTCCTTTTTGGAAGTGTCACGCTCTTTGTCCATCTGCATTTCGAGTTTTGTTATTGACTATGCTGATGGTATTTGGTGCTGACTCACAGGCAGATGAATAATTATTTCAATGGTCGTAAAAAAGAACATTTTTTCGCTCCCTGTTAAAATTCAGGGCGATCCTTGTAGATTTGACCTTGCTGAATTCAAATATGGCAACCATATTACTGTAACGCTCACCAATTTGAAGGGAGAAGGGATTAAAATCAAAAACTAAGTTTCTAGGAAAGCGATTTCATATATTTTAAGAAAATGTTACCTACAGTACATATGCACTTATTGAACAATGGATCTATTAACCTTATTCTATTTACAAAAATGTTTATCTGACAATAAAACACTTATTTTGTCATCGTCCATTTGTGTTTCCCGTACGAGATTCCAACGGTGGTCTGCCATTATATTTGGACTCCATTTTTTCTGGTATCTTTTTTTCATTTGAGAGAAATCTTGGTGAAGCCTTTCACCGTGTTCATCAAGACCGCTCCCAAGTTTTCAGGAAAAAAATTACTTCTAAATGGGGATGTAGGAAATGAAGCTTTAACGACATGTTGCATCCAAGCTCTCTGTACGCTAAAATTAGCTCATCAGCAATATCACTGTAATTTTGCGATTTCTCATTGCCTAAAAAGTTCCTGCAGATGTTTTTGAATACCTTCCAGGATTTTATTTCTGTAGCATTGCTTATCTTGGAACAGCAGTTTAATTTGAGGAAATTCAATCTTTTTACCTTGGCCTCACTGATTCAAGGAAACTTTTGCCTCAAACAGGAAAATTCTACATTTTTGTCCATCGCTTTAACAAATATTTTTATCAAACCTCCCTTGATTGTGCAATGGAGGTAAATAGATTTTTGACTTATCCACTAAATGAGGATGAGCTACACTTTTCTGGCCTGGTCAACCTTTCAACCCAGTCAGCATAGCTACCACTTTTAGGTTCGCACAGATGTCCAAATTGTATTCTTGATAGCATATTTTTTGCAAAAGAATCTCTAGGTTCTCGTACGTTTTCTTCATGTGAACTGCATGGGTCAATGGTAGAAATGGATACTTATTTCCACTATGTAGTAAAACTGACCTTGGACGAATCAATGAAAAGAATCCACTGATCGAGGAAGTGCTAGAGATGTAACTCTTTCATTAATTCCTGGACATTGTTACAATAGACCAAAGCACCATACATGGAGTTAGAGGTCGTTATGTTAGATTGCCTCTTCCTATAAAAAGACACCTTGACGCCCTTTTCAAGAAGATTCCACTGCTGAACGAGTGATCCTAGTAATTGAGTCTTGGTTTTGGAGACATCCAAATCGTTCAATTCTGCCTGAGTGATTAGATTCGGCTTCGCGGTATAAAGAATTGAAAAGTCTGGATCTGTACTTGCTCTGGGTTCTGCACCTCCTGGAGATTAATTTTCTGATCCTGAATCAGAGTAAAGTCCATAAGTTTCTGGTGGCTTTGGCGCTGGCATTGTATCATCGTGAGAAACCGGCGTTAGAGCAGAAGCTATGTTGGGACACTCTACTTTATGCTTGGATTTTCCAGAAAAGCCAGAAATATTGGTCATACAAAAGTAACAATGGTTTATGTGGTGTCAAGGTTCCCGCTATATCACTGGAACAGCAAAAGGCATCGATTTATGACTATCTCTAAGCCAGCCTTTTAATCCTTGAATGAGCTAAGGAAATCTTTGGAACCCATACTTTATCTTGATCTCCAACCTTACTTCCAAAATAGAGTTCATGGGGTTTTCTTGCAAGTTGTGACAGCTGATTCGGCTGCGACTTTAATACCACTCATCCGCAAATGTAGCAAAAGCTATCAGGCTTACTTCGGAAAGAACGCAACATATTTCATTTATGGTTGAGGAAAGCGCACATAAGAACACAATTAAGAAATTGCAGATTTTTATTTCTAATTTAATTTAAACCCAATTTACGATTTACACTTATGCGCTCAACACCTGTTTACAAACATTAATTCACAAAAACACTTGTTCACTTTGTTCACCACTCGCTCTCTGAAATATATGCACTGTTTGAAATACGAAAATGCTTGCTTGGTGCAGAATTCGTATATATACTGGTAGAGAAGTTTCTAGAACACTTCATCGAAAGTTCTAGAATATTCCAGAAACATCCCGACCTTTCCTTTCTAAGAAACAATATTCTAGAACGTTCCAGAACACTCACGAAAGTTGTAGAAAACTGCCGAATGTTCTAGGGAAAAAAATAAAAATAAATAAATAGATAAAATACAGTAGATGGAAAAGATGATTAAACCAACTAAGGTATTGGTTTTTGGTCATTAACCTAGGCTATTTGAAAACTGAGGGGAGGGTGATGAGAACCTTTTAAGCACATATCTGAGTTTTTGAACATATTTTTTACGAGAATCTGTCGAAATTATTTTAGGGAGAAAATTGAGGTCGACCGGTGTAGTGTAATCATTATTGTGGTACATGAAAATATCCACAATTTCTTCATGGAAAACTAGGGATTTACATTCTAAGTGATGCAGTAATAGATAAGAAATAGCAATTACATTAATAGGACAATGACATATGTGGAAGTAATTAAAATGGATTCTAATTTATGTATAAATAAGCCATGGGTGGACATGGTCAGGTATTTACTTTCCTTGAAAGGGAACTCATTAGGTGGTAATACAATGCATACACAGGAGGCATTAGAAATGAAAGAAGGATAGCAGCAACAGTTTCGGGTGAATCAACTTTATTATTGTTCCACAGCCGTTTCACTGTTCAAAGCAGAAGGGTGCAGGCAATCTCAAGGATGGTATTATGAGTTCTTTGAAGATGGTTAATGAAGGAGGGATCTCCATGGTAATTTTGTTTTTCACAAACTTTCGCAGGTTAGCATCTGTTTTACTGAGGATGCAGAGCATTTGTTATGGAAGAAATCTCAGAGAGGGCGAGTTTGTTTGTGCGGCTGCTGCGCATTTCAGAGGATCTAAGCCGAGGTTGTGAGAGCACGAGGCCTAAATGTTTGGTTGGGAGTAGAGCCTAATATTAGTTTTTGGCCACGAATACGATTCTCCTTTCATTAATAAAGGAAGACATCGATCTGATTGGCAACTGCTGTTCAGTGACAGTGATCCAGGAATTGTGATGGAGTTTGGCATACTTCAGTGGCCAGTACTCTCTGGGAGAGAGAGAGAGAGAGAGAGAGAGAGAGAGAGAGAGAGAGAGAGAGAGAGAGAGAGAGAGAGACGCTGAGGCTTAAAGTTCAGAACCTACAGAATTGCTGTATAAATTGAACTTTCGGAACCTCATGATGATTGAGGATCCCAATCATGAAGCAATTGTTCCTGGGCGACTTATCTGAGCCGAGAGGGAGATTAGTAGTTACCGTGTCAACGTGAGTGATGAATGACATTTTGGCATCAAAGATTACTCCGAAGTCGGAATAGACTTGGACATCTGGAAAGCCTTTTCCTCCAAGAGAGACTGAATTGTTGAAGAGCGCTGTGTTTTAATCAAAACACAATTCGTTCTTATCGAATTTAGTAAATTTATTTGTAGGTTAAAGACTGGATAGACATGCTTCAAGGTCCTTGAGGATCGTGTTTATGATATTCGTGACCTGTAGAAGATTATCTTCAAGGGCGATCTTTGTTAAAAGATTGAGGTCGTTTACATAGATGATTATATTATCTGTGAAAATACTGGTGCAATTATTGTTGTGAACAAGACACCTGATAAAATTCCTCCCTAAGGAACACCTGCTGTGATTTTGTGATAGAGAATGTGATTATTGGCTTGTGGTACAAGTGTCCTTCATGGAGCAAGGAAATCAGGAACCAGAGGGTGTCTCCTCGTATATTGTAGTGATGCTGTAATTGGTAAAGGAATGGAATTAGCTTCAAAATCTGCATGGATATCGAAGAGAGTGATGGCCATCTCTATTTTTAATTCAAGTGCTTGAAAAGTGGACACTGTAGTTGCTGCAGTTGATATATCTTCGAATATATCTATTTATTAGGATATATCATCAGTCAGGAATTAGGATATATCTTCTGGGGTACCCAAAATAAGATAAAAAATGGCTGTGGAATTTTAAGTATGTTACAAATTATTAAAAATAAATAAATACGAATAAGTAGACACGTACTCAGTAAACTGTTCATTCATACTAAGTACCTACTGCTTATTCTTATTTATTTAAACATTTATTTACCATTCAAAACTCCATACACACGTTTCAAAATTATAATCACAGTTCTGTAAGCGTTTATGGGACACACGTTTGTCATACCTTCAAAGAAAAATTTATAAATAATTATTACCACTGAAACAAAGAAAAAACACTGGGAATAATGCACGAACTGTCTTTAATGTAGCAACCAGTTTATATCCATAACAGCACGGTTTTAGTTCTATTAATTGAAACGGAATCCTTGACAAGCATCGGATTAAGTTCCTTTGGCAGCGAAGTTCTTTCTTAATGAGTTGGGAACCATCTGGATAAAATCGACTGAGGCGTATTAAGGACATTATATCCGTTGGAATATTACAATAAAATCGCTGTCGTACTGGCCACGTGCCGAAGTTAGTATTCAAGTAAAGAGGACCAGCAGGCAAAAACCTGTTCTTAATTGATAGGGGAGGTGATAAGATATGTGGAATTTCATCACTTCAGGAAGAGTTCTGCCTCAGTGAATTTATTCTTCGCTTGATGGAAAATCGAAAAAAAAATAATTTTCCGCGTACTGCTCAAATCGCAGTTAAAGACTTTTAAAGAACTAGCTAAGAACTAGTTAAAAGCCTTTCATAATCATCTTGAGCAAATTCCGGCAATCCACATTAAAAAATCAATTCGTTTTTCAAAGCAACTCGTACTGATGTGTGCGTCCCGTTTTACAGCTAATTACCCTTACAAGAATTTTGTTTAGTTTTACTGGCATTTCGAAAGAACGAGTCAGATTTCTTCACAAAAACACCGAACGCGCTTAAAATGGGAAATATTTTTTAAAAAAAAACTATAATATGCTGTACTCACTAACCCAAAAATTAGAAACCTTTATTTAACATCTAGTTCAGGCCTGGGCAAACTTTTGGGCTGAAGGGCCACAGTAGGAATTCAAAAAGAAGGCGGGCCGCACGTAAAATACTATTTTTAGATATATGTGATTTGTTATCATGAAGAAGAAATATAATATAAAAAAATTATTCTCTAACAACCAAGAATTTAATGAGACGAATGGAACTGTTTTACATCTTTTAACATTTTTTTTAAATTTCGGTTGTTAATTTTGTAGTTGAGATTCTTAAAACTGCTTGTAAATGTTCATCGGTGATGCTTGATCGTAAAGAATTTTTATTTAGATTCAATATGGAAAATGTTTGTTCACATATGTAGGTTGATCCAAAAATAAGCAACATTTCTCGGGCAAAATCTTTAAGTTCGTCGAATTTGTCCGAATTAAGAGTATTGTAAAATTTACAGATTTCCTCACGACGGTGCAATTCCCTTAAATCGGTATCACACTGCAGATCTATAATCTGAAGTTGTGGTTCACTCGGTGCACTATCAATTTCTATTGAAAATGGTTCGCGCACTATTGCCAAACTTGTCTCAATTTTTCGGAAGTCGCCAAATTTTCGTGAAAAGTCGTCATTCAAAGAGTTGATAATTTCACAATATTTTTCAAATTTACTTTCTGGAATCTTCAGCAACTTCATGGTTGGAAAGTGGTCTACCTTGTTAATCAATAAATGTCGAAGGAACAACTGGAGTTTTAATTGAAATCCATTCAATCTTTTTACCATATCATGGGCGTATAAATTTTTCCCATGTAACACGGTGTTGAAAGTATTTAAGTGTGTCACGATGTTCAGGGTAAATGCAAAATCACAAATCCAGTTATTATCAGTTAATTCGGGAAAGTCCATAATATTTTTCAGTTTTAAAAATAGAATGATGTCACCTTTAAGATCCCATACTCGCCGAAGAACTTTTCCTAAGCTAAGCCATCGAATTTGGCTATGATATGGAATATCTGTGTACTCGGATTCAATAATTTGAAGAAAATTAACGAATTGTCTGTGTTTCAGGCTCCTCGATCGTATTAAATTCACTAGTTTATTTACTAGTAAATAAACTTTTACTCGTTAAATTTTACTAGATTTACTAGAATTACTAAAATTTACTAGTTAATTTACTACAAGATGTGACATGCTCAACTTTTAACACATTTTTACATAATACTTGTTGATGTATAATACAATGAATTGTAATTAAATTATAATCGGGATAATTTTCACAAATTTTATCCTGAATTTTCTTTAACGCTCCAACATTTTTACCTGTCAAACTTGGTGCTCCGTCAGTTGTTACGCTTACCATTTTGTTCCATTGTAAATTATATCTTGTTAAGCATTTTTCATCTTATTCAAATATATCAGCTCCCGTTGTTTGGTCTTTAAGAGATTCCATTGAAAGAAACACTTCAATAGTTTCAAAATTAGAGGTACATCCACGTATGAAAATTAATAACTGCGCAGTATTCTTTTGGTCGTTACTTTCGTCGAGAGCTATCGAGTACCATGTTATGGATTCTAATACTGATAATAATTGTTCATTCAAATTTGTATCGATACATTCAATTCTTCTTACAACGGTTCGCCGAGAGAAACTTATATTCTCAAATTTGTGTTTAATGTCAGGACATATAATTCCACAAGCTTCAGTCATACATTCTTTAATATAGTCTCCATCAGAAAAAGGCTCGTTGCTTTTTTGCAATTATATGAGAAATAACGAAACTTGCCTCTACAGTAGCTTCTTGTTCCTTAGTTAGCCGCGTAAACACATTTTGTCGTCTAGATAAATTTTGAATCAATCCATCAGCAGTTTTCTTTCTCGCTTCCGGAGTTAAATTGGCACCATATTCGGAATGTTTAGTAGTGAAATGTCTTTTAATGTTGTACTCTTTCAACACTGAGACACTCTCCCGGCAGATGAGACAAATAGTCTCGTTATTTATGTTAGCAAAAAAATATTTTGTGCTCCACTCTTCATTGAAGACACGATGCTCTTGTTGAAATTTTCGTTTTTTATTCATTTTTAAAAGGGCGTAAATATTATTTTTATCGCTACTGGCACCAAGATGATAACCGAAGTTAACGCAAAAAAAACTAACTGCGGGATGACCGTCAGAGAAAACATATTGGAACTGCGGCCGGTCAGCAGTCCTATCCTATTACTCCGCAACCGCAGCAGAGCCGTTGTCGTCATCACCGGTTGTCTGTTACCGTAGTTTCGTGCGGTTAGTTTATAATCGCAAATTATACCGTTATAAAAGCGCCCGTTGGCTCGCTCCAGTTCGCGCGCAATTTCAAATTCTATCCCAATTTGAACAATACAGAGATGATAAAACAATTTACAAGTCGACAAATTCTATAATGTATTACATATACAAATTTATTTTTAAAAAAGGCGTCGCAAAAGGCATAAAATAAGTAAACTTTTTTAGAAAATAAAATTAAAGCTCGCGGGCCGCACAAAAACGTACGGCGGGCCGCATGCGGCCCGCGGGCCATAGTTTGCCCGGGCCTGATCTAGTTGGACAACCATTTGTCCGAATTACAGTCCGTACACGTCATGAGGGAGTTAAAGTCCAGATTTAACCATTATTTGACCATGATATTTGACAGCTACTGCATTGTGGTCGGTAGAGAACTTTCCCTTTCCAACACAACCCAGGCATTCTGCAGTCGATTCAGATTTGGAGAATTAGCCAGCCTGGGTAGACGTTGGAAATCTTGAGAATCTTCCTCGAATCATTCAGATACAATTTTTTGCACGATGGACTGTTGCGTTTTCGTCTTGAAAGAATCCATCACAATCCTGGTAAAAATGAAGCATTGTAGTGTGAAGTTAGTCTGATACGATGGAAGGATATTCGTTGAAGATAACACAACCTTCTAATGGTATGACGGGAGCAACAAATGACTAAAAAATTCAATTGAGACAAAGTAAGATCCATTGCTATGCACCGGGAGTTGAAGAATCTAGGATTTTTCGTCGTGTGTCTGTAAACATAGCCACTTCTTTGTGTAAAAATTCGAAAGATTCGAATGGAGGACTGCCGCCAACTCTAAAGACTAGACCGTGGAACGGTGGAAAAAGATCTCATGCTCTGACGAGTCTCGATTTATACTTTTCACACCAATGGTAGAATGAAAGTGTGGCATGAACCTCATAGAGCCTTGTATCCAGACTGTTTCGTTTCCACCACTCAAAATATCATGGTATGGGGTAAGTTCTGTTGATACGGAATCCACTAGGTGTCTGTAATTCCACTAGGTCTATTTTCTGTGACGAAATATTGCCTTTAAATTCGTACGGTCTCGTGCTTGGAGTACCGACTTTCAGCCATATTTCTTCCTTTTAGAGCTGCATTCTCCTTTCTTCTTCCACTCATCGTATACCTCTGAGATGGTTGCTTTCGATACACGAGCCATTTCCTTTTTCTTTTCTTTTTTCTCAATTGTGGCTCATGCTAAATGTGCTCCAACACCTTTCTGAAAATTGGAAATATCACCCGTCTTCCCCCATGATCGGATCGACTAAGAATAAAGATCGATATAAAGGAATTTGTGATCATACCATGTGACAACTTGTATTTGTATACTGTACATTTAATTATCTGTTGAAGCCAATCGCAAAAAGCTTCTGATTTTTTGGCCAGTGAGTGTATATTAACCTGCTAAAATGACAGATTTTTCTGGTTGAAAAGTACGTTATAAATGCATTGTTTAATGTTTTCCAAAATGACTATTCCTTGTGTCTGTACGTTGAAAAAACAATAATTATGTGAATGTTTCAGTTTTTTACTGATAAAGTTGCTTAAATCGAGAAACCGAAGCAGCCCTCTTCTACCTCATTAACTGTCCAATCCCAATATAAAGCATGGACTTCTTTTCAAATGAACGAAAGTTGAGCTACCCGGATTAAATTCAAGGGAATGAATTTGGTTGACTGGAACATGCGCAGTTCGTTAGAGCGCACCTAATAGGCTCACAAGTGAACGCAATAAAAACTAGCTGAGTGTTAAATTGCAACTTAATTAAACCAAATAAACAAGTGACTTTAACTGGAGGAAATTAAAATATTAAAAATCAAATATGACATTCGTTTATATATCGTATTACCAACCATTTCTATGAATTGTCTGTTATGGCCAAGGTTAAATTAGTTTGAGTAATAAAGGTATACATTAAATGAAAAATAAAAGGGATCGTATTTATCCCTTTATTGTATTTCGTTTTTGCTTCATTTTATAATTGTGAAGGTCGTTTGAATGACACATGGACCTTTGCAATAAATAGTTTGGATATGCAAAAACAAACGGCACCAATAGAACAGATGACAACGCACATTAGGAAAGGTTTGTAAATGGAGTCACTGGTTAAAGAAGTAATGCAGAATCATCTAGACGAGGTTTCAATTATAACACGGACACAGAATGGGTTTCTTAAGGGCAAATCTTTTTCTGGCCAATTTGATTGGATACTACGATGTGGTCACAAAGGAATTGGGTGCAAAAAATAATTTTGATATCATATACTTGAATTTGTGAAAATCTTTTGATTGTGTTGCAGACTGCCTTACAGATTGGAGTAGTGTGGTATTAAGATCAAGTTGCTGCTATTGACAAAGGGATGGTTGAGTGGGAGAAGACAGAAAGTGGTAATCAATGGACACTGCTCTCCTTGGAATAACGTTACTAGTGGAGTCCCTCAGGGTTCGGTGTTGAGCCCATTGTTGTTTTCTATATTTATCAATGACACTGATGAAGGCATATCAGGCTTAATGTCCAAGTTCGCAGATGATACAAAGATTGGCAGAGTAGTAGTAACCCCAGAGTAACGTACCAACTGTGTGGTACTACACTCAGGGTAGCGGAGAATGAAAAAGACCTGGCGGTAATTGTGCAATGGATATGAAGTTCTCTGAACAGTGCATACAGGCTTCCAGGACAGTTCTTGGATTTTTGTCAATGATATACAGGAATTTTGCTAGCAGCGATAAGGAGGTGATTATCCCCTCGTAGAAGGTAATGATCAGGCCACACCTTGAGTACTGCATACAGATCTGGAGGACTCATTTTAGGAAGGATAGCAGAGCTGCTGGATCGAGTACAGAGAAGGGCTACGAGATTGATGAGGGAACAAAGAGGTGCTCTTACCAAGAAAGGATTCAGTTATGCAAATTGTAGCGTCTAGGGACTAGGCGACTGCGAGGTGATCTGATTGGAGTGTTTAAAGCATGAGTAAGCTGAATTCTGATGGAATTCTTTCTCTTGCTGAGATTACGCACATCGGGCTTAAATTCAAGTTGAGGAAGAATAGTTGCCTAATAGATACGGCGCGGGGGGAAAGAAGCAAATGCATATTATTGTATGATTCCTGTGCACGGAATAAACTATTTTAAAAGATGCAAGTCTTCCAACAACGGAAGCATTCATCCTCCCTTCCAAAGAAGAAGTTTTAGCACATATCCTAAAAAAATCCGGAACTCTAAAGGGGATCGAACTCGTACCCCACTCCACTTAGCATAAACTATTAAAGTTTAAATTCAGCATACCTAATAACAATAATGTAAGACGTAATCATTTGGGAACATCTGGTTTTCATACCCTATAGGTATTTTAAGAAATCATTGGCATACTAAAAGTCGAGAAACAATTTGCATATTTCTTTTTCAACTCTTTTTTAATGCTTAAATTCTTCCCATTAAACCTCATTAGTAATCAACTCGTGTGTATTATGCCAATGGTGTCAGCTGTGACTTTATTTATCGTTTATATCGGCTCATTAAATAATTATCAATTTTGGGACATTTCATTACTGCTTTAAATCACGACATTTCTCTTGTGTTTATTGAACTTTCATTATATACCGAAGGTGTGTAGCACAATTTTCGAGCGACGTGATGATAATTAAGAAAATCAATATCGTACAACGAAAATTAGTCAAGTGTCTCGAGAGCATTTTCTTTTTAACTTTAAAAAAGATAATTGACATCGTTCATCGTGACTTGAATATTGCTTTTCTACGCTACGAAATAGCACTGGAGTGTCTCGTGTTGAATTCGAATGTTTTTTAGGTTCCAAACGATTCGTTTTTAAAAAAGGAAATGACGCAATAATGAACTTGCACGTGCAAGTTGCAAACGAATGTAAATTTCACGTAACTTTCGCGTCTAAATAATTTTTATGGCAAACGGAAGAACTGTTTTCAATTGTTTCACTTAAAATTTGAAATAATTGTTAAAAATACGCTAAAATAAAAAATAAAAAAAAAACAGTGGTTATACTAGAATGAGTGAAAAACCTTGTAAATGTCATTTACTAACAGTATGGCTCACCTCCCTTTATTGGCAGATATGTGTAGCATTTATTGTGACATCCGTTTGACCTCGCCACCACCTACACCTTTCCCAATTGCTGTCTATACGAACACCGGATCTTTGCCAGTGGATTTGTTCGTTGGGCCATCCAAAAGAGGAGGAGGAGGATACATCAAACAGTACCATGACGAAGTTCCTAGAAATTGCAACAATGCGGTGACCGTAATCATTAACGTCATCAATAGCGTGCCATTGTCAATATGAATGGCAGGTTGTGACAACTGGATTGATATAATGTACACGACATCCACTGGCTGTTATAGTTGCTATAATGAAAGTTTGGAACATTTTGTCTCTTCTAACGGGGAGCACCTGGTGGACATTATATGAAACTCATTCTTCAAAATACACTGCTGTGCAAAACTTTACAATAAAGGTTATAATCACAAAATCAAACGAAACAGTGTATGGCGGTTTGCATAACTGTGGCCGTTCAGTAGAAAGCTGGTGCACATGCAAAAATTTGAATCGTGATGTGAGGGCTCACATATACAGATAAAAGGAGCAGTATATGTGCAAATTACCGAATGGTGAGCACGATTGTTACAGACGTTCCATTGGTACGATTCATACAGTGCTACAGACAACGAAATGGTCAGCAGACAAGATCTGGATGACTTTACCCGGGGTCGAATTATTGGGAAGCTCGAGGAAGGTGGAAGTGCGAAGAGTGTGGCTACAAAGTTCGGTATCGCCCATAGCATCGTGTCACGTGCGTGGTCGGCCTTCAGAACGACAGTTACAGCTGTTCGAAGGACCAGTGGAGGTCGTCCACCAAAACAAACGCCCAATGATGACCGCTATATACTCCTACAGGCCAAGAGGAACAGACACCAGACAGGGGTGATTCATTGCAAATCAGCTGCACAGGACGCAGGATATCGCGGTTTACTGTGGCCAGGCGACTCCACAAAGGTGGACCGTTTGCCCGACGGCCAGTACGCTGCAACCCTTTAACACCTGCCCATCGGAGACACCGTTTACAGTGGTGCATCGAACAAAAGGACTGGACAGCAGCGCAATGGGTTAAGGTACTCTTTACTGATGAGAGTAGATTCAGTCTCAGCAGCGATTCTGGAGGTCAGCTAATCTGGCGAGAGGTTGGCACACGGTATTACCCCGCAAACATCACTGAAAGGGATCAATAGTGTAAAGTGTAAAGTGTATTGATGTCTAGCGGCACCAGGGGTTTCCCCCATCTCCGCGTTGCTTTCATTGTAGGTGTACCAGTTCACTGGGAAGGCCAGAGATTTAAAAGTGTGTGGATTTTGTATATGTGTAGTGTTGTGTATCGTTTTTCACCTGGCCGTTTAGCCGCTGGACCCCTACTGAGTCCCAACGTTGTCCACACTTGGCCTCGTGGAGGCAGACCAGGTACACAGAATGGAGTTTTACTCTGGCAGGCCCTGCCACCTAGTTTCCTGAGATTTCAGTGACTAGGGCCTATTAAAAAAAAAGAAAAAAAAAGAGACTCGGTAGGGGTGAACGCTGGAATTAGAAAAACCAATTGAGGTGTATGCGGTTTAATTTGGACGAAGTTAAGTTTTTGCAGGTTGTGTGGGGTTATACGCTGGCGTATTAGGCAGAGTGGGGGGGAGACTGAAGGCTGGGGGAAAAAGACAGAAGTATGGGGACGATAGAGAAGGCGACCCCAGGATTTTCAGTGAGGCAGGCCCAAGCCCCACCAGGAGAAGAATCAGGGTTGGCAGGGGTGGAGAGGAGACAAGACTGTCTCCTCCTCCCCACCAGAGGAAAGGGAGTAAAGGTACCAGGCAAGGGAGCCCGGTACAGATCACCATCAGGCATTGACAGTTGTGAGCACGTGGGGGTTCAAGCGATCTGAACTGGATCTTCTTTGGTGTTCTTTTTCTATGTAGGAGTCAGATCCCAGTCGCAGGGTCATACATGAATCAAGTCCTGTGTCAGGTTGTCTCTGGTTCAGACGTAGGTCTTCCTGGCTGTCAGTTCCCTCGTGAACAAGGCTAAATGATAGTCATGTTCGTAGTTGTGGGTACAGTTTTCTTGTGTATTCCGGTTTTCTCTAGTCCTGGTTTTGGGATTCATCATCAGCTTTTGGGTGCTGTGCATGGTGGTTTGCTATAAGTGCTCGCCTTCTAGCAAAGAGTTTCTGTGCAAAAATGGTAAGGGCTTTGTATGCTTGTTCCGAGTCGAGAAGATGCTGTTCCATGTTTTGCGGGAAGTAGGTGATAGCAGTGGTGAGCCTGCATCGCAGGTCCTCATACTGGTCGCAGTCATACATGAGATGTTGCCATGTTTCCTCGTGGCCACAGAGGCAACGGGGATCCTCAGTGATTCGGAAGTTAGATAGTTTTGCATTAAATGGCCCGAAAGGGATCGATATGGCGGTCGAGGTGTTCTCGTCTGGAAGGCGTTACCTTGGATGGACGTACACAACTCCAGATAATGGAAGGCGATACGGTAACCGCTGCACGCTACTGTACTGAGGTAATCCTTTCCCATGTGCGTCTGTTCCGAGGTGCCATTGGCCCCGAGTTCGTGTTTATGGATAACGTCACATCCCATCGCACTGCAGCTGTGATATGCTTTTGGAAAGTGAGGACATTTTTCGTATGGATTGGCCTTCCCGTTCTATCTGTCTAAATCCCATCAAACACATATGGGACGCTCTGGGGAAGACGCCTAGTGGCACGTCTACACCCATCAGAAAAAGTTTACCAGCTGAAGATGGCGCTGATAGAGGAATGGACGATGTTACCGCAAGAACTTATCAACAACATTGTTCTAAGTATGGACAGGCGGTGCAAAGTTTGCATCGACATTAGGGATGGCCATATCTCCTACTGAGGACCACTTCTTCCGTTTGTTCCATCTTTGGCAATTATGCATCTGTATCATGGTAGCCAGTGCTATGGTGCCATTTTTGAATAAAGTCCCTCTGTACCGTTTTTGTTTCCGTTGTGGTGTCGGTGTTGTTTCCTTCATCATTTCTGTACCTCACGAGGTTCCTATGTATGCTTTTCCCATATCCAGGCCACTCCTATGAGAAGCTACAAGTGAAAACCTGACTGGTCCTTAAGTTTTCACACCGGTGTATGTAGAGAATTTGAGGGTTTATTCAGGGTACAGTTTTCTTCACGAAAAATGTACTCACCAGTAACACAGTTGTGCCAAAGCAACTAAGGCTACGAGGGGACAGAATACCGTCTGTAATTGTGAATTCTTCAGTTGGTTTGCTATTTGCTGGACAAAAATCCGAATCCGAAATGAAATAAAATAAAATAAAATAAAAACCTGCAGCTCTCACCCGAGACTGATTAACTCAGCCACGTTGTGAAAAGATCAATAAAACTTTCTGGCTTCACTGTTGGGTGATCATGTCCACTGTGCTACGCACAAAGACTTCTTGCACATGATTGGAATGGTTGGTTGGTTGGAATTAGCGTTGAGACGGTTAAGGACATCAGGCGGCAGGTACAGTATAATGGCTGTAAATTACGCGATTTTATAGTTGGTTAGATGAATAAACCCGAGTTTCCGGGAGAAAAAACTCATCATGCCTCCCATCGAAATGGGACTCGAACCCACTATGAAGAGTAGTAGCAGACCAGAGGTATTCATTTCCATGGAGCTGAGATTGGCGAACGGTAATTGCCCCTTTTATCTACAAGAGTGTTCACGAAAGCGTGCCCTCTAAACTCGGGGGAGGGGCCAAAAGGAAAGAAAAAAGGTTGCATAAAATATAAAAATAAATTCGTTGTACTAAGACTAGGGCCTGTGATTATACGCCGTTTCATATCATTTCTCAGAAGACTGAACTCAATTAAGAATCACCCTTCCCAACTTATCGGAAAAAATCTTTCCCATTTAATACTGTACCTGAAAGAAAAGGCAAGTGTCACAATAAAACATTCACTCCTTACGTTTTCATAATGAATGAACAACGAGGCACACCTCGTCTGTCTTGTAGTAGTCTGGTTCCATTACTACACGGAAACGACACTTCCTGGCCAGTTTTTTGAAACCATGAACTAATAGTGTGTTGTTGAGTGACGTTGTTGTTGAGTGACTAATAGAGTGACTTTGGCAGAGGGTTGTGTTGACGACCATCCATTTTTATGGTCATCCCAACTGCTCAATAGGATTGAGATCCGAGGATTGGCTGACTAGAACCGATCCCTGTAGGTTTCCTCGTGTTCCACAAACCACTCTTTCACTCATTTGGCGTATTGGATAGTTGTATTGTCATCTTCAAAATATCTTTGTCTATAGGGATAAGCGCGCAACATTGGCTACTTATTTACTCCTATGGATAGTTTAAATTGGGACTCATCGGACCACGTGACTTGCCTACCTTCCTCCTGCTTCCATCTATTGTGCTCCTGGCACTAACGCAGCCATATTTTCTTCTTGGCATCCGAGGTTGATGGTTTCCATGAAGATCTGCTGTTCCCGTACGTACTGCATTCTTTGTAGGGTTCTTCGCATGGTGCTGCTTTCGATGTCTTCAGATGTTCCCAAATTAAACACAGAGATTAATTGTTCCATTATTTATCCACGGTTACACTCGATAATCAATTCCAGATACTTCACCTCGCTTCACCACGTTCCATTTTCGGCCGTCATTGGGCTACTCGCAGATGTCTTCTGGATATGTTCCCCATCTTCAAAGACTCGAATGGCACTAGTCTTTACACCTTCGATGGATGCAGCACTTACTAAACCCATTTTACATATTTTTCAAACTTCCATGGTCCTAATAAAATGGACAGGTAGTGTATATGAGCATTGAGTAGATGTACACCACAGTTCTCGAGTTCCAGATAGAATAATCCCAATAAATTTGTTAATTCCCTTGAAATTTTCAAATGAAATAATTTCAAATAAGATTATTAAACTGCCACCTGTGCTTATAATGAAAATTACGTTTTCAGATGTATGCATAATGCGCCTATTATCTTCACCATGTCCGTTCGTCGGTCCGCATGTAACAACTCGACTGCCAGTTGATAGATATTCATGAAATTTATATTTTGAGTTTATAAAAAGATTTATTGAGCTGTTCCATATTTTATTTTAATCGGATCAGTATAAAAGTGGAAATAATTATTTCTTTTCAGTTCGAGAACCCCTGCTATATACACAATAGGCCTAAGCAGCCAAAATGATGTCGCCAAAAATAAGAATATGTCTTTTATTCTGCAGGCGCGTGTTGGAGGGGGGCGGTGTGTATCCCCCTGTCCTTGGGCTCTGTCGTCTATGCTATACAGTATTTGTCCTTTTAAATAAACCCTTAACAAAAAATGTTCTACTATTTCGGTTATATTCTCAAACCGATCGTTAACTTTCTAGTTTTAGAAACTTGGTACAATGATAATTACCAAAACCTACAAAGGTCTATATAGAGATTCAATAGGTAACAGCGTAAATAGCGCAGGAATTTGTCGTGACACAGTTCACCGAACAAAATAACGGGTCTGTGTATGGAAACACTATCAAATAGCCAACTGTCCGTTCCCTTTGATACGTACACTTTTTCTCCGCATCACTGCATTCCCTTCAATACAAGCCTTGTTTCTCTAATATGCAACGAGCTCCACCCATCCTCCTGATATGCATCTTCACTTGGCTTCCGTAATCATGGCCACACCCTCGTCCATGTTAAACGATAGACACCCTCAGAGAGGCCACAGTCTTCATTGGTCCCAGAACAATATGCAGCCTGCTTCCCACGTTAGCGCTTATCTTCCAAACGAAGAATGCCTATTATTAGGTCGTTTGGGCCCCTTCTTATGGGGGGGCCACAAGTGTGTCAATTTTTGTTTCTTTCTACACCGGGCCGTATCCCGGCACGAGTTATCAACAATATACGGAATGCCGATTGACATACAGAGTGGTTGCCATAGCAACGCAATTACAATGAAATCGCGCTCGGACGGAACCCGGTATTACGTCCAGCTTACCGATTTCAAAGAGAACTTTAATTCTGAGTTACTTTTGTTTTCTTAAAGGGGCGAGTTGTCTAACCATGAAAAGGATATCAAATTGGAAACGACTCTCTCACGTTATTGCGCAGAGAATCGTTGAGCAGAAACAATAACGACCCTCTTCAGTATCTAATAAAAACCAGGAGATGCTTGATAATGAAGATGGTGGTGATAAATTATTGCCGAACAGTCTTTTGAACGTGCGCAACCACTGCTGTCCTACAACCATTATTAACTTTGCTCGTTAACGACTCTTTCCTGGGCACCTGTACACATAGTGGTGTGTATGTGTGTGTGCAATCATCCAGCTGTATCCATCCACCTGACGAATTGTTTCATACTAAGGTTGCAATAACCGAAACTAGACAAAAGCTTTATCAGAAAGTATGGCCATTGAGGACAGGCTGAGCTCAATAAAAGATGCTGGAATGTTAGTATTGGAAAAATATAGTTCAATTCGTGATCAAAATGAATAGAGGTTAGATATAATAACCAATTTATGGTATATTTATTGTTTATAAATTAAATTTTAAATTAAAACTTTTTGCGTATTAGGGAAAGTGTTATCTGGGTTCCATGCGCATGTCTGAAAATATTACTAACAACTGGTAGATGTTTGTAATGTTGGGTTCTTTTTCAGCTCGATGTGGATTGTTTTCAAAAAGAAAATGTATTCCCACAGGAAAGAATATGGCGAACTGAAATGAGAAGATCGAAGTCACAATCGTTTGCAAGAGTGGAAGTTTGAATTGTTGTGTCATCTTGCTGGAAGTAACCTTTCTGAAATTCTGTCATCCAATTGGTCGAAAACGTTTGGAAAATCTATGGGCAACTTTCAGATAGACTCAGATTTTTCAAATGAAATTAGTTCAATGATTTGAGACTGGGATACCGCGTATCAGTGTTAAGAGAATATGGAGGAGGTCTCGTGCAAGTTATTCAACTACCTCATATTTACCTGAGGCAAAATCAACCTTGCTGATTGTAAAATGTACATAACTATCATATTGGACCATTCCGAGAATTACCTCATTTATCCATGCGTCATATGTTCATGGATTGTGTGTGTTCTCTGGTCGGTTTGACTGTTATACTGGACGTAAAACCCAAGCTTCCGGAGAGTGGAACCTAATTATTCTTGCCTGAAACTGACTAAATCAGCCACAGAATGAAAAAAAGTCCATAAAAGTTCGGGTGCCATTGAAAGGATTAAGAGATTCGAACCAGGCCTTTTCCACCCACTCTGGAAGGGCGATGATTGTAACCACTGTGCTACCGCGAAGACTGTAAAACGTATGAGATAACACCTCAAAATCCCTTGTGATGACTAAAACTCGCTTCCATATTGAGAAATTGTTCATTCAATAAGAAACCAATGTGTAGTACAGTGCTAAATAGGCAGAGGGCGGCTCAGTTACATGATCAGAACATCCCATGTACCACATAACGTCGATAATGTCACGTCGTCACCTATGCATGTAGGTTTTGGTTTCGTGACTTGCTACATAATTGAATACTGCATACGCTTACCGCTTTCTTTATACTTTACTCCGATTACAATAAAGTGTCACAGTATAATCGTTTAAAAGAAAGAGCAGAAATAATGAATTAAAAAGTAAACGTTCTTTGAGAACCACCTATTAAAAATACAAAGTTCTTAAATACGGTTTTACTGTAGAACACAACTAAGACATGCGAAAGGTGCTTTAGAATTACACCTAGGGGTGTGTATACAGTACAGTCTTTAAGATTTCCTTTTTGGTATACTAGTGGTGTATTACAGTAAATCTTACAATCGCCTTTAAAAAGAGGGGGGTGGCGACTCATACTGCTAATAAATGATTTAGCACGAATTTAAGACAAAACACAAAAGCCAGCTTATACTCCGGCATATACGGTAAGTAGCGCGAGGCTAATGATACCGTGTAAGTTCTGCGAACCTTTTGATCAACGCGTCATCTGTGTGTAGTGCCCTTCTCAATCAATCTAGAGATCCAGGAAGTGCCAGCACGAGACATCCACCTCGTGAAATCCATTAGTGTTCTGAACATGGTAAACTCATTTTTAGTATTGTAGAAAGGCACAAGTGCGCTTACGTGGTGTTGCAAAGTTGTCTGGTTTTCTTTTGGTTTTTTTTTGGGGGGGGGGAAAGAGAGAACAGAGAGGACGTCTGTTCTCTCTGTAGCGTGCCTTTATCTAAAAAAAAAAAAAATAATAAATAAATATAAATAGGTGCTCATATGGTATTTGTCTGTTCATCCGCGAAAAGCGATTCCAGAGAAAATATTTCACTTGGAGAAATGAAATTCGTTGAGATTTCATAATGAATGATAAAACAAACTAATTTAGCCTGGGATGAAGAGATGAGTCCCCACTTTTTTTTAATTTAAAGTGTTTAAGTTTAACAAACCTGTTGACATTATACGGATGAAATAGAAATGAAGATAAGAAATCGTAATGAAAATGGGTAAAACTCCAGAACACGGTGCCCCTTTGAACATCACGTTGATTTTCAAAGGGGTCGTTGTTTTAAAATCGGGAACTCGTTTTCCTATTTTAAAACAGCGGGGGGGGGGGGAATAAACACCCCAAGACCATGGCAGGCTGAAGGTGCACCATGTTCTGGAGTATAGCGCGAAAATGAAATAAAATCTCCTTTGTCTGTCTGTCTGTCTGTCTGTGAGATAGCGTACACGTTAGAACACAGCTTGTAGCACATAACTAGTAGGTTATGTGTTGGTACCTCCACGCGTCAAAAAATACGCGACCCATTAACTCAGCTCTGTGTAATGGAGTTCTACCACACCTTTTGTCGCTTGGCTTTCCTGAAATATAAATAGAAACCTTTAATTTTTGATCCCTTTTTAAAAAAATTTATCTTTTTTTTTAATTTTTAATATTTTATTTTTAATATTTTAATATATATTTAATTTGTTTAATTTTTAAAAATTTTAATCCTTTTAATATTTTAATTTTTTTTATTTTTATTTTTAAAAAATTCTTAATGCTTTTCTCTTTTTAATCTTTTTAATTGTTTAATTTTTTACTTTTTAATCCTTATTTATTTATTTATTTATTTATTTTTAATTTTTAATTTTCTTAGTTTTTAATATTTTTTTAATTTTTCAATATTTTCTTACGATAGTAGCAGCTTGTATCGTGTTTACACGTATTGGATAGTGTTAAAGTAGTCTCATCCGATTTTTGGAAGGGAGTCTGTTCTTCTAACCTATTAACTGACACTGAAAAAAATACTGCTGGTATTTTCCACTTCCATTCCATCATCTTAGAGAAAAGTGGTCGATGAAGACAAACGACTATCTCCCACGTCTTTCCCAAATCGAATGTGGAATTCGCAATATCCGAAATGGCTCGTTGACCTCCAACAAATATCAGAGGGGTGAATCTTAATATAATGGACGTGCTGGTAAAGTTAAGACCGTTATGGGTGAAGGAACATTGAAAAGAAAGTTGTGACATAAATGGAGCTGACGACACCAGTTGGTTATTTCTCACAGGTGGTTTCCATCTACGTATAAGTGAACATTAAGGTTATAGAGATATCGCTACTCCAGTAGGAAATGATTCGGCTTTCCCCCATTTAATTAATGTACACTTATTAAGAAGATTTTACGAAATCAAGCGTGTAAATAATTGTTAAATAGTACAGTGATTTACAAGTAATTCATTAACAAGTCACAGTTATCGGAGTCAGTTACTGAGAGTGCGCAGTTAGGTGAGAAAATACGAAACAATATTTAGCAGACGTCTTTCAAAAGCTCATATTCGTATTTAAGAAAAAAATTATCATATATTATTTCATCTTAAATAAATTAAACTTATGAAGTCACTATGATTAAAAATTAGCGCAATTATAACCCTAACTCATAAATAGCTATGGATAATCGTAATAATAAATTAATTTCTTATAAATAAATTCATGTATTACAGATTTTTAAAGTTTATTCGTGCAATATGAGACTTCGTCTTTATCAGGGAACTCATTTAACTTCTAGTGCTTTTCTATTTTTTTTTTTTTTTTTGTGTCAAAATAAATTTACTCCCGGAGTCACTCGGACCAAAAGAATTTTAAGAGTTTTTCAGTTGTTGTCCAGTTCCCATAGGGATACAATCCCTATAAAGAAGTTGGTAGCAATCAACTGTCACTAGTCTCCTGAAGGGTTCCGATCGATGAACCTACTCGGTCGTCCACCCAAGTTTTTTTTTCCCCTTTTTTTTTCCAGCTCAAACCACCACAATAATGATAATCATCCAAAACTAACGCAAGCTACTGCTGCGACCCCTGCGAAAACTTGAAAAGACAAATTAAATAAAATGTAAAAAATAAATAAATAAATAATAATAATATCTAAACTATTCAGAAAATCGATGGTTGCGCCATCTAGGGATTAAAATATTTTAAGTCCTCGAAAAGTCAAAGAAATAGAAAGAAGAAAACACAAAAATAAACTAATAAAAGCAAGATAGTCTCAATAATAATAAAATTTGATTTGAGTAGAGGGCACTATCGTCGCTTTAGCATCTTCAGTAGTTTTTATTTGTTTATTATAACGCTACTTGCCTGTACACGTACATTCACAGGAAACGTTTGTGACCTTTTTTTTTTTTTTGTATATTTATTCTTGTTTACTTAATGGGCCAGATCATTTATCATTGTATAAATATTGCGTCCACTTTACCAATGGTTATATAATGAAGTCTTCGCATTATACATTATTATACATTTCGTAACTATCAGTCAGCGACAGCAAAAATCCTCGAATTGTCACTGCGAGAAAAGCAAACCAGACACCCTATGAACACCGCCGTTCCTGGTTAGTTCGAGATGTCAGCAGCTGATGTAAAGCAGACGGCACAAAGTCGAAAAGGTCACGTAGCAACAGGGGAATTTAATGCGAATCGAAAAGCAAACAATTTCTGAGAGATAGATATGGAGTTTTTTAATACGAAAAAGGAAAGGGGGATAATTAAGCTAGATATAGCGCTCTTATTTTATTTTCATAGCTAAGCGTGACCCCTGGATTCCGTGGCTTCTATTATTTTTGTAATTTCACGCGATGCACGTGGAATGTTCTGCACGCAGTTTGTGTAATGTTTTAAGTAAAATGAACTGCGTGAATTTAAAATGTCTTTTGTTAATTTTAGACAGAATTATGATATGGAAATATTTCAGGTCTTCTTTTGGCAACTCCACTGTTCACTGTATTTTAATTCTGATGTAATTCTGTTTACACTTCGGCACCACCACCATAGCCATATCGACAATGAATAGAAATCGTTGGACAATATTCACATAAGTTTGAAATATGGGCAGGGCCGGATTTGCATATAAGCTAAACATGCTACACTTAGGGCCTCGCATTACAAGGGACCTGGCTCCATCTTAAAAAAAATCATTTTTTTAATATTGTCACAGGTGAACTGTAAGAGAGAAGGGCCTCATAGATGTTATAACTTAGGGGTCACAACAAGTTTAAATCGGGCCCTGACTATGGGCCACATAAATGGTAGTCTTTCGCTTGACTGCCTCACTATGTCGGGCCGTTCTGTGTTTTAAACCATTAACTTATTATTTCATTTAGCTGTTCGGAAAGGCCCGATACAGTGAAGTAGTAAAAAAATTTTCCAAAATTTTTCTGCCTTTTTTTTAAATGTGAATAGAAAAATAAACAATTTCTGGTTGGTAGATAAATAGAGAGAAGTGGAGTTTTTTTAATTCTAAGAAGGCATTAAAAAACTAGGAACATATTTTTTCAAAATAATTGGAAAAATCCTCGAAAACGTTTTGGTGAAACTCGAAATATCTGATAAATTTTTGAAAAATATAAAGAATAACTGAAAAGTCTGTTTATTAGTCATTTGTTATATAGAAAAGGGGGAAGTGAGATCAATAGTGGTGTCTATTATTCTCAGGATCCATCTCCACGGTGAATCCTGAGAGACGTTCGGATCAAATCACATTCCCGAAACTACACAAGGACTGTGAAAGTAGGGGCTGCTCAGATAACTTTTCCTGGAATGAGAATGCATACAATGAAAATGGGAATACATACCATGCATATTTTTGAACAATCATTTTCAGAAATGATCAACAAAGCAAAGACTAGATCCCGACTAACGGATGCACACCTCCATCAGTCAAGAAAAAAGGAAAATTTAGATAATCAAGAAAAAAAATTAGGCAAATTAGGAGAGAAAAAAATTGAGGAAATCGGATAGTTGGAAAAATTAAAGCAAATCAAATATTTGGGGAAAGTTAAACAAATTAGATAATTGAGGAAAAATAAACACGTTTGGTGGGCTGGAAAATTAAGAAAATTGTTGATCGGGAAAAATTAAATCGACTAATCGGAAAAAAATAAGACGTGGGTAATTAACAAAAAATATGAAAATTAAGAAATTTGAAAAACTTGGAAAATTGGATAACATATTAAAAATCGAAATAAATAGGGTAGTTGGTAAAAATAAAGGCAAGTTGAATCATTAAAAAAATTAATAATCTAGAGATTGGATAATCTAGAAAAAATTAAATTAATTGGTTAAAAAAGTTAAGCAAATTGGGTAATTGAAAAAAACAATGGATTCTGCTGTAACTTTGACTTTTGAACTCCAAATCAAATCACATTGACGGAACCATATGTATAAATTGGATAAATGAAAAAAATTAAATAACAAATTGGATAATTAAAAATAAAAAGCATATTTGGACAACGTGATTATATTTTCCAATTATCCAATTTGCAAGTTAGATAATTGGAAACTATCTACTTTTACAAATTGGGAAAATTGGGCAAATTTTCCCAATCGAAAAAAATCGGAGAAAAATTGGAAAATGTTTAATTTTCGATTTTTTTTTCAGATTTTCCAATTTTTTATTTTTCTCGAAACACACATACACACTCACACACACGTACACAAATTGGGTAATCTGGAAAAATTGGGCAAATTGAATAATCAACAAACAAACAAATTTAGGTAAATTAACACAAGTTCAATCATCAAGAAAAATTAATAAATCGGATAAACGAACAAAAAAATAGCAAATTGGCCAAGAGAATAAAGAATTAATCAAATTGCATAATCTAAAATGAAAATAAAAAAAAATAGAGAGCATCAAAAATTGGCAAAAAAAAAAAAAAATTAACGCAAACTTTGGCTGTCACTGTTTTCATCGCGTTGGACCAGGTTATCTCTGTTGACCTGCAGCTTTATGTTGGGTTGGATGTACCCGCATCGGCAACTCAAAATTGCATTACCCTCACCAAGAGACTCATATTTCACTCAGTATCGCGTACGCCAGTAGCTGCAGCAATACGGCCGTTGGGGTTATTCCTTAGAGAGAACCAACTCTGACAGGTACCCCAGACACACTTCGGAAGACACTAAGTTTCTGAGTAAAGAAAATTTGTTCCCAACCCCATTAGTCTATCATTCTTCTGATGGGAAAAAAAAAAAAAAAAAATCAGAAAAAGGTAGCGTGTTGTTAGCTTCCAACAAACCTAATAAAAACCGCTATAAAGGTCTCCTCTTAAAGTCCCACTTTTAGTAAAGCCCAAAGCAGTGTATGTAAGCTGCGCGTGGAAAGAGAGGACTAAACAAACTACATCAGTTCCATCACTACGAAAGTTTCTACCGGGCACATAACGTAACCTTCCTCGCTAAAATAATTTGCGATAATAAATCTTCCGAAGTTTACTCTCATTTCACGTGCGTTGTGGCGTTGCTATGACAATAGGTCCAACTAGCCGGTTACCATGGCAATCTCAATGAATTCTTTTTGCGCGATGAAGTAACCTTAACTGCGGCGTCTGTTTTTATGTTCCAGGGGAGGTATAAATTGCCCGAATGTATTAGGAGTTTGGAAAATTCTCTGATTTACTGACATCGCCATTATTTTCCACGCGGATGCGCCGAAACGTGAACAAAAGACACGTAGCGGGCAGAGAATACATTTCGCGAAGTGTCGTCCCACTATTGAAAAGTAGCGGAGTTGGGGGACCCCCTCCCCCGATGCCGCATTACAAATAACACTATTGAAAAGTACTCTCACTCGCACGCTCGCACGTACATTGAGAGATCTCAGTATTTGCCTATCTCTACCTCTCAGAGCTGGCGCCTAATAAAACATCAAAATTTAGAATGGACACTTGGAAAATAAAACGTTCTTTACAGTTTGGGCGAACAATTTTCATCATTGAGAAGCTTCCCCAATCAATTCTTGGGAGCAGCAGACAGAAGGTGGTCATAAGTGGGCTCTTCTCTCGGAGAGGACTGAAAAGGCAAGCGGAGTCCCTCGGGAATCAGCATTCGGACCTCTAAATGATATTCATGTGGGAATACAGGGAAAGCCGTTAAAGACCGGAAAAGGTTATGCTGCTTCAAAAGGATTTGGATCGATTGCAAGTATGGGTTGAAAAAAGCTAAAAGTTTAGGATTTTACCACTTGGGGAATAGAACCAATGAGTAGTTTAGAGACTAGGGTATTGTGTATTTGTATGGACTGCGCCGAAGGCCACTCTCAACTCCACTTGATGACTCTGTGATGATTTATACACCACAAAGCCAGTCGATGTGTGCAGTGTTTTGTGTGTGACTAGCCTCTTAGTTATTGGGAGACAGCGATCATCTGGAAAACATCTTCCAGCATCCATCTCTAGAATCTGGAGCGGGACCTTTACTAAGAACTCTGTTGGGTATCCCCAACAGCTTGCCTGAAGGAGGCTGGGGTTTGCCTAACGTGTATATATAAACAAATAAAACTGCAGGTTAAGTTTATTAAGGCAAAAAATGTAGGTTAACTTGAGGTTAAAACCTCTAGGTTAAGGGTAGGAGAAAGATTGGATGACAGTAGTGGGGGAACTCGCTGGGTATCTAATTTAATCGGGCGAGTTACAAAAGGAGGAGTGGATGGACAGGGGCAGAAAAGAATCGTGTGCCAGTTAGTATATAATCTATGTATGGTGAGAATTACTCCGTTTTCTTAAAAAAAAAATCAGGGTGGGTGGGGGATAGTACAGTGTGCTAGCACAGACATGTGTACCCTGCGGGTGGTATAGGGAGTGCACCCATGGTTAAAAGATATAATGGAGAGTAATTGGGTGGCTCAAGGTGTGATTAGGTTATATGGGGGTGGTTTTCTGTGAATAAGTATGTGACTATGGTAACAAAAAGTTTTAAATGTGGCTTCACGTGAGGAGAATTGTATGAGTACAAGGGTACAGATGTGTATAGCGCAGCTTCGAATAGTCGGGGAAAAAAAAATTCATTGGAAATGTGCAAGGGGAGACGATTAAGATAAAGAGGGTGTAGTTAGGAGCATGGCGTGATGGGGGATGTATAGAAAAGCAACTCCCTGGGCATAAAGTAGAATGGGTAATAGTTTGGGGTTCTGCTACTGGGGGGAAGCACTTGAGGGCACCTGTGGGGTAAGCTAAGACAAGTAGAAGGAGGCTTTACATTTAACAATGTATTTATGGTGGGTATTATTCTTCTGTTGCCATTAGTTTCATTGTGAGAGGGAAAAATACCTTGGGGAGGGGATGACAAGCACAGGTAAGGGTGGGGTTGAAAACCAAGATGGAAGAACTTGATAACCTACACGTGGGCGCCGCTACTTCAGAAGGAGAAATAAGATTTTATTGTAATTGTGCCTGGTAGGGGAGGACAGCGAGGGTAAAGAAGATGCAGATAAAGATATGGTGGGGTGGTATAGGGAGGCAACTCCCTAGACGAAGGATAGGGTGGGCGAATTAAGAGTAAAAAAAAAAATTTTAAATTCATAAGTACATATGACAGTTAAGCCTAAGCTTCTTTTAGTTTTGAGTTAGTTAACTTAAGAATTCGTTTAATTTAGGTGATGGTTATTTTAGGAGAGTTGAGCGAAAGAGGGGAAGTCATACAATCAGGCCTTTGGGGGGAATGGCTGACCGTATGCTTAGCAGTTGGATTCGTTTAAGATGTTACAATTGCACCAGAACTAGAGACTTTTCTTTTTTGCATCCTATTGATCGCCTCCTCTGTTAACTTGCTTGAGGAGTATTACTTATCATTAAAGATAAGTAATATTAGTAGCCTTTCAGAAAGGCCACTAGATGGGAAAGATGGACATTATCCTTATGTGGAATGGCTTAGACGATGTGATCTAGAGCTTTAACAACCAGACATCTTAGGGACGATATCACTGAAGTCTATGAATCCCTGAAGGAGATTGATATAATGGATGAGGGAGAAATATTCTTACTGGTGAATGAGACAACCACTAAAGACCTAACTTTAAAATCTTAGGAGTAACAGTAGACTAGATTTTTTGGAGAAAAAAAATAATTCGCTTCCTTCCATCATTATTCCACTTTAATCCCAATACATCACTTTGGTGTGTGTCGTTACGATGCATTATTACAGAAGAGGAGGAGGTGTTGGTATTTGTGACCTCCCGGAAAGACATTTCCCACGTAATCGGGAATAAATATGCGGAACTTCTCCAAGTATTTCAATTTTGTTTCTCAAAATAACGTGACCTCTTTAGTACGGTTTTTTATATACAGTATTAATTAAACAGGTGGTAATACTTAGAGTTCGCTACTATGGTGGTCTTTTGAAAGAGAGTGGATAATCGGATAGCGCAGAAATATCAAACGATCTCTATCCAGCCCATCTGGAAACGATATCATTCATCTTTCATTCTGTAGGACTTCTGGCCTACAAGTATTATTATTATTATTTTTTTTTTTTATGGGAGAGAAAAGAGAAGATATATTATTATCATTATAACAGGCGCATGTATCTGTTTATGGGATCACATGAAAAGATAGATTTAAATCAAAGTAAACAGCCAAACAAAGAACGAAAGAAGAAAACAGAATTTTCTAGAATAACCTTAAATAGCAATTAGCGCAACAAGAGACGTTTCCTACGCGCGCGGCGTGCATAAAGAGGGCTTAGCAAAGATCAAAGTGTCAGCGTAGGAAGGATTTGTGTCTTAAAGGAAGTAAACAAGAGGAAAGACGTTTGTTTTAAATCGTGTGAACAAAGAAATTTGAATGATTATAAAATTGAAGGTTTAGACGAATAGAAAAAGGCAGCCATTCAAAGGGGAAGTTCTCATTGGACAGTTTGTATTAAGTAAGAGAAATATATTCAAAATTTCAGCGGAAATCGGCTTGTGGAACACAGTTAAGAGTAAATGCGTGTATTCTTTAGTCCGAACACAGTTAAGACGTGAGATTATAATGGTCTGTGGAGAGAATGACGTGTTCATACGTCACGATGATGGTACGGACGATTCAGATAGAGACGCCGAGTAATTAATATAAGTGGTCCAACAGAACTATCAATAAACATTAACAGTTGTACTTATAAAAATTGGAAAGGGCCTCTGTCTCCGTGATTCATTTTGGGCAAAACCATGAATGGTGAGATCTATCTAGACATGCTGGACAATAATGAGTTACCCACGGTGTGGCAGCACGTCGGGGAAGGTTCATACCCTTGTATAAGAATTTACATAATTATAATGGATCTTTGAGACCGCTGTCAACGTGGTAAATATGTGTTGGTAATGATAGGGAAAACTAACGACGTGTTGAGCCCTTTAGTCTTTATGGACAGCACATAGTCTTCATCAACCTAGAATCTCTAGGTTGATGGAGACTATGATTCTGGCCTCAATCTATAAGATTGAGGCCAGAATTATGGGCAAACGAGTCTATCACAACGGAAGCATCGACCTACATGGTTGTCCTGCTCATACAGGTGTGAACCTTCTCCAACGTGCTGTCACAACGTGGGTAACGCATTATTGTCCAGGACGTCTAGGTAGACCTCACCATTCATGGTTTTGTCCAAAACAACCGGTGTCCCACGCCATAATAAACAGTCCTAGATCATCTCACTGCCTCTACCAAACTTCATTGTCAGGACGATACAGTCCAGCAGGTAGCTTTCTTCCTGGAATCCGCCTCACACAGAGACAACCGTCAGACATGTACCACGTCTTGTGACCCCAAAGCACAGCTGCCCATTGGTCTACGGACCAAGAACGACAGGCCTTGTACCAGGTTAGATAGCATGTGACATTAGTCGGGGTGATTAGTGGCTTGTGGACGGATGCATGACCATGGTAACTCATATCATTCAGCATCCTGCTCACTGTATTGGTGCTGAGACGTACCAATCGTCTCACTGAGGATTTGTGTGTGCTGTGTACCAATCGTCTCACTGCGTGTGTGCTGCAGCAAGGTCGACCTCCGTTGAGTGATAGGTACTGATTGAATGACAAATTTATGAATTATAGGTAATATGGTAAGATAAGCTTATGGATTTCAGGTTTATGACTAATAGGTAAGATTTTATGTAGTGTCATAAGAATCGAAAAGAAAGATGAACGAATTGTGCAAGTTTAGAAGGCATTCTACTGATTAGAGAGTATGCTTGGATAACATTTTATATTGACAGAATTTTAAGACAAAGAAATAGTGTTTATAATGATAATGGCGAGAAGGAAGTTCCATGAAAGATTGAATCATACATATTAATGTTTTTGGTGAATAATATTATAGATTTTGTTGAATTTAGCATTTTATTAAGAGGAAATTTGTATATTGAACTCTTAGTGTAATACAGAGGCAAATTGTGTTGAGATTAGACATACACATCCTGCCCAATACAGTATTTATAAATAGAAAACTTCCCTCAGCTCTTGTTATATTATCAGACATTGATAGAGAGATCCAAAAGGGAAGTTAAAGGGTGGAACAACCCAAAGAAATGGATAATAAAAGTAAAGGTAGTAAAAGAATATATAATACAAATAAAATAATAAATGGTTCATTCACCTCTATTAAATAATACCCCCCACAAATCGAAATTTCAGCGCTGTCTGATGTATCCGTTTTCTGTCTACAAACCTCCTCTTTTAATTATATACCCACCTGTACATTAACAATAACACGAAATAATACATAAATAAAAATCCCTTTTGTGCTCTGTTTTCCCTACTCATGCAGAGAACTCCACTGGTATCATACTGCGCTGTCTAGACAGTCCCATTCAGAGCTGGTGTGTCATTGATTCAATAACACGAAGTCCCCGTGTGTTTGGGGGGTCAGGGGAATTTTATTGTATTCTGCATTCTCTTATTTCATCGGTAGAGTTATTACCTCGTAATAACGTTGCTCTCTAACACGGTAAATAGAAAATTTCAAAGATAACTGGTATTCATATGAGAATAATTGAAATGGCTGATTTTTACCGTTCTTGGGGTTCAACAAACCCCAAAACAAATAAATGTAGAGACTACATTATATCGTTTTACATCGAAAAATAACTTGTTTATAGAAAAAATCAATGGAATAATTCAGAAATAACTACCCATAATAAAATATAAAAACAAAACTATGCAATAATGGTAATCTCAAATCCACTAGGAATAAATTAATGTTTGCAACAATAGAAATTACCAACAATAGAGAAGATTCTCAAACGAATTTTGAAACTCGAAGGAAATTTGTACATTTTTATGACCGCCTACGACAGGAGGCATGCTTCCCGCTCTAATTCGTATAAATGCGCGGAACTTTGTCAAGATTTTACTGTTTTGCTATAGTCTCTCTAAAAACTGAATAATACGCAATAGTTGATTTAAAATAGTTGACCTAAGCACTATTTAGACCTATAATAAATATTAGTAATCATCAGTCACCTTAGTTTAACCAAAAAAAAAAAATTATTGACTGAACTTTGGTTTCTCTTTGTGGTCAACAATTTTTTAGTGTATGTGCGCACACGCGCACACGTATACATACACGCATGCACGGGTCTCAGTCAATGACTGGTGGAGGGCGATGAGGCGAACTACACTATCCCTCTGAGGTCAAGTTCAAGGTCACCTTAACTAAGTTCATTCAAGGTGATTCTTCAGTTTGGAATGCTGCTGTGGCATTGTAAACTATGCAGGCAAGTCCAATGAGAAGTTTTGGCTTGACTGTCGAACAAAAAGAGTGGTCGAAAATGTGTGTGGTGGAGAGGGGGGAGGGATAGAGAAGAAGGTCAAGGGAGGAAAGGGAAAGCGAAGCAACCTGATGTTATTTACGAAAAGAACAAGGCATCCAGTAACCCGTCTGTCAAAAACAACTGATATATGAGTACATTAATATATGTAATATAAGAGTGTAATACAGTGCGAGGTGTGTCATATATTACGCTATATTTATTATACTGAAGATAAAGTCCAAATTCTTGACTGTCTAAGACGTTAAGAAATGTAAAAGTGGTGGTAATCTCGTGCCACTGGCTTCTTTTGAGAAGCTGAAAGTATGTGTTGGGGAAGGGGAGGGGGGGATAGCAGTTTCCGGGACTGTGGTAGTTGGAGAATCAGAAAACAACGCCTTGGAAGCAAAATGTGGGTTTGTATCGGGGACCATAAATCACGATGGGATCCAGAATAAATCACCAAGTAGCTTTTAGGGGGGTTCTGCACGACAAAAATATCTTAAGCAGGGGTGGAAATGGCTTTTTCAGAACGGAGTATTCTCCGAAGAATCAGTATAACAGGAATTACCGACGTAAAGGATATTATTACAAACAGGGACATATGGTAGGGTAGAGGAGGTGTTGTTTCTTTTTATACTGCGGTACAGCCACTCAGTGGCAAGTGGAAATTACATATAATTGTTTGTAAGGTAGCCGATATAACAGCCCACAGTTAATTGTTATGCCCGAGTTCTGTGGACATGAGGAATTTTTATCGTTTTTTTTTTTTCAAAAAGTGGTTGAGTTCTCAGGCAAAGTGTGCATAACTTTCTCTCCCAGAAACTCAGATTAATACACACAAACACATGCGCGACATCTAACGATGAAATAATTTTTTAAAAAAAATCTTGTGGTTCTCTGAGCAGGTCAATGACGCGAGAAATTTTTATGGCTTTTTCCATTTTCGGACTGTAAAACCGAATTGGTAACGAAAATGTGAGACAGAAATGACATCATTTAGGAAGTGACGTAATTTGCGTCACTTCCGCTTCTCATTTTCGTCAAAAGATACACGTGTGGGGTTTTTTTTTCCTTCTCCCAGAAACTCTCGTTTTTCATCCAGCAAACCGACTAAAGAATACACGCATTTACAGACACAAACACACTGACGCCACATAGCCTTAAATCGCAAAGAATTTTATTGTTAGATCTGAAAACAGATCCGATTAATACTAGTAATGACCATATAGGAAGGCTATCGATGGAGCATCGGGCATTCCATGCTGGCAGACCAAGTAGAAGTAGTGCAGACAATGTTAGAAACCCAAGTGGCAGATTAACCTATCGAAACATGAAATCGATAGCTACCTCCAGACTAACTGAGAATTTAGTAAGGTCTGACTTCGCAAACGTATTCAACTTATCTTAGCCGAGATATCTTCGAAAGACTTTTCCCAGACACATTTTTCTTATTTTTGTATCCAATGTTTGGATACAAAGAACCTGGAGCGATCTGGCGATGGTGGTCTTGCAAATACGTGCGCGCGCGCGCCTAGCTTGACACGGAGGCTATTGAACTCGGAGCGACGTAAGGAGCCAGACAAGGTCATGCATCTCGTTCACCGATCTCTCGCATTTTGGTTTCTCATCCACGATTGACAGTTCTATGTACCCTGGCTGCAGAAATCTCCGCCTTCCCCCAATGTTTTCTTTTAATGAATATAAAGAAATCTCCCAGGTTAATAACATTATTATTATTATTATTACTATTATTATTTTTAGCGTTGTCACATCATTAGATCGTGAATACCTAATTAACTTCAATATTGTTGTCCTTTAACAAATGTTTTAATTTCTCTTTGCTTGTCAACATTGTCAAAGAAGTTGCGTATCGTAATGTTCCCCAAGCCAAAGTTCACTGATCTGTTTTATCTAAAAGATGGTTGGTTAGATTAATTGCAACAGGGCAATACTCTGTTGGATTGTACGTTTCAATCGCGATATGAATGACAATAGCGCCTCCTACCGTGAATAATTTTCTCATAATTATTTACTTCTAAAACATTCTATACGTTTATTATTCACCAACGCAACTATTTCCATTCAAACAACAGCAATCGGAAGTGGACTGCTAGCAGCGCCACCTATCTCTACAATCGTAACTATATTGTTTGAAATACATTCTTCTGGTAGAAAATCTGCAGTCGTATGCAGGACTCACGTGATCACCGAAGTTGGTAATTGTTTATTGGTCGATGAGTTTTTTTTAAGTGACGCTGTTCACTAATTTATTTTCGCGACGGACAATTTTGAATTTTTTTTAAAAATTTTCCTAATTTATTATGAAATTTTAAAATAATTTAAATACATTTTTATAATTTATTATAAAATGAAGTCTACCAGTAAGTAAAAGCCGGTCCTAGCTATGAGGATGTCAAAGAAACTTATATTAATCAAAAACGAAACGTTTAAGGGATAAAAAAAAAAAAAAAAAAAAATATTGGTATCGAAAACTGTTGCCCATGGTTGCCTAGCAACGAATTCGGGTGAGGAATAACGTGATACGCAGACGTTAGCAGCATTTCAGGTGGGATCGATAACAGCGTGCAGATGCCCTCGCGGCTAGCGAAGTGGCTAAGACTATCCTTCCATGCAGTATGTAAAAAGCCATTCCACTCAATACGATAGGAATTTTTATGGGTTTTTTCACATCATAACTCAGTTAGTCAATCTCCTAGATTACGTGATTTTTTTTTTTCTGAAATTATGGATTTTCTTTTAGTTTGAACGTCCTGAATGATTTTATGACAGTCAATTGTACATGCTCGGCCAAAATATTAGAAACCAAACCTCAGTAACTTGAACTCCACGTACCGAAACTGCACTCAAATTAGAAGTGGCCTAGTCTTCATCAGCATGTACTGCGAAGACCAACAGCAGTGAACAGCCACGTCATTTTCGTATCAATGAACATGGAGTAGCGATTCTTATATTTTTTCTTAATTTTCTTTCTTTATTTATTTTTTAATATAAATAAATAAATAAGTTGAACTGTCGAAGTCTCAATGTTCCTGCTTAGCAAAAGAAGAGATCTGAAGAAGCAACGCGAATACTTGTCCAGATCTGGTTCAAGAGGACTACACACGACAGCACTCGTGAGTATCAAATCATCTTGAAAGTTTCCGCGTCGTCTGTAACCTAGAACTGTCGCGATGACGTATCGTCAAGCTACTCCTAGATTTTGCATCCAGTTACTACGTCGGCATGCTTTATGGCTGGGTTATTCAATGCGTCCCACACATGAGGCCGGAAGGTTATCTCTCGTAAGAGTACTTTTTATTTAGTGTGCTAACAAAGGCATCTATGTGCGCTAAGTAAAGAATGACAGAAGCAAACAAAAACACGAAGAGAAGGGAGGGGGGGAAAAAAAAGGATAGAGAGAGAGAGATTAAAGAATGCTGAGAGCAAGTTTATAAACGATGTGAGGTATCCAACTCTCTGTGTACAGAGCTGTGCTTTATTACACTCCTGAGAAATCGATGCAATTCCAGTTGTAGAAATTCTCGTGGAGAAACCAATTGTTATGGGAATTCCATTGTTGGAAAAAGTGATCACCGCACGAGGTTTATTGTTAAGAGATTTCCATTGTTGGAGTCTCGTTACAAATGGCTCGCGCAACAGTATAATTTATTGTTGTATTCTCAATTGTTGATTGCGATCGTCTGCTTTTCGCATCAAATGCGGAAAGCAGACGATCGCAACCAACAATTGAGCATTATATGAATTATATCTTATGGAAGACAAAAGTATTGGATAATTTTTTTGTTATCGGTTTAAAATTACGAGAAAGGAGATCACAGTCACACATTTATGGATATAAATCCTTCTAATACTAATCAAGTTGGATCTGAGTTCGAGAAGTAAACTGAAACCCTTCGATAACATTGTTTTCTAAAATTCTTTTACGTAGAAATTTTAAAAACACGAAAAGCACGAATATAATACTTTACAATGCAAATAACATTTAGTTTGGGGATTTGTCATTGGTAATATAATCCTTGACGAGACACGAATGTTCTTCAAAGAACTGTTCCTAATGTTAGAGTATAACTGAAGGTCACGAAACATGATCTGCATACTTGATAAGTTCACATAATGATTCCACTTGACTGCCATTCGTAACTCGGCATTTTATTTGGCATGCACCACGCATGCGTGAAGAATTTTACAAATTGCGAATACACCGTAGAATAATTAATTAAATTAATTAAACGATTTAACTCGGACTTTAACGATAATCATTTTAATTGCATTATAAACGGCAGACGCTGTATCGCATTTGTACATTTACGCACGAGAGTGACGTCACAATTGTTATTGCTCGTGTTCTTCTGATGAGTTCTGCTTTTGTTAACTGAGCGAGATCGCTGTAATGATTTTGCCCTTGAGTTGCGTTGCACATCGATTCGAAGTTGGACAAAAAAATATTGGGTATACAGAGCGCATTTTTGCGTTTTATATTTTTGGGGTTTTTTTTTTTTTTCTTTTGGAGAGGTTTCGCGCCTTTTTCAGTTCTCATGCATCATAGACGCTTTCATACAAGGACTTTTCCATGTTGTGGGCTACTTTAAACTTTGGACTGCTAAACCATAAAGTAGTCCAGGCGTGGCAACGTATTGAGTACGATGTTGGCATTATAAAATACGTCTGCAGATAGATTCTACCTCGCTGCTTGAAGAACGTCCCAGAGTTTTATCACAGTTGCCGGTAGAGGTAATACAATACATTCGACCTCATTCGTGTGGAGTTGGCGAACTGGAGGAGAGTGAAGTCTTCCGAGGTTCTGTAGATCATAGCTCTTTCCGGGAGAATTTGATTTGAAACAACGTTGAGATAGTTGTCAGAAGTATCAGACAACCAAAAGACTACCAACAAAACATTTCTCAGAGCGTGATACTCTCGCCACCAGCTACAGGAGATATAAACCCCACTACGTTGAATCTATATCTCCTGGTGTTTTCGAGACTCTTTCTGTCTAGTGTTGGCATGGTGTAAAAAGAAACGGAAATACGTATCAGCACACTTTTTCCAACATTGGAGAGTGTTACAATGAAATGGGTAGTTTGAACTGAACTGTCCAATGTGCTATTCCAAAAGGTGACTCTGTCTTCGCTGTAATTGGTCTAATGCTATGCAGCAAACTTCCCACCTTTCTTTTAAGCCGGATATGCAATTTCTGTTTCGTGTCACATCGTTGGTGATGGCGTGTTGTCTTGCACTCACTTTGCAGTCCGTGCATAACCTAACGATAACAGAAAAACAACAGAGAAAGCAAAAGAAAGGCACAGAGAGATAGAGAGAGGGAGATAGAAAGAGAAAGAAAGAAACAAACAAACAAACAAAGAGAGAGAGAGGGGGGGGGAGAGATAGAAAGGCAGAGAGAGCATAGATCGAAAAACCGAGCGAGAGAAAGAAAGAAAAAGAGAGAGCGAAATAGAGAACAAAGATCGAAAGAAGAACGAGAGAAACACAGAGCAAGAGAAAGAAAGAGCGAGAGTGCGAGAAAACTAAAAAAGAGAAAGAAAAATGAAAAAGATAGAAAGACACAGAGAAAGAGCGAGAGAGAGAAAGAAGGAAAACGAAGAGAGAACAAAGGTCGAAAGACAGAGAGAGAGAGAAAGAAGGAAACAGGGAGTGAGAGAGGGAAAAGGAGGGCAAGAGATAAAAGAGAGAAATAAAAAAAAAAGAATGAGAGAGAGAAATACAGGAAGAATCAGAAAGAAGGAGCGAGAGACGAGAAAAAAAAGAAAGAGGGGGAGGAGAAAAGAATAAGACAGAAAGAACAAAGATTGAAAAACAGAACGACAAAAGCAGAAAGAGAGAGAACAAGAGAAAGGAAGATAAAGAATGAAAGAGAGAAGAGAGAGAGAGAGAGTAAAATTGAGAGTACGAGAGAAACAGAAAGAGCGATAGAGAGAAACAACAAAGAGAGAAAGAACAAAGATTGAAAAGCAGAAAGAGAGAGAACAAGAGAAAGGAAGATAAAGAATGAAAGAGAGAAGGGAGAGAGAGAGAGTAAAGTTGAGAGTACGAGAGAAACAGAAAGAGCGATAGAGAGAAACAACAAAGAGAGAAGGAACAAAGATTGAAAAGCAGAAAGAGAGAGAACAAGAGAAAGGAAGATAAAGAATGAAAGAGAGAAGAGAGAGAGTAAAGTTGAGAGTACGAGAGAAACAGAAAGAGCGATAGAGAGAAACAACAAAGAGAGAAGGAACAAAGATTGAAAAACAGAACGACAAAAGCAGAAAGAGAGAGAACAAGAGAAAGGAAGATAAAGAATGAAAGAGAGAAGAGAGAGAGTAAAGTTGAGAGTACGAGAGAAACATAAAGAGCGATAAGGAGAAAGAAAGATTAAGAGTGAAAGAGAGAAGAGAGAGCAAAAATTTAAAGAGAGAAGAGAGTGAACAAAGATTGAAAGAAAGTACGAGAGAAGCAGAAAGAGCGATAGAGAGAAAGAAAGATAAAGAGTGTGAGAGAGAGAAGAGAGAGAACAAAGATTGGAAGAGAGTACGAGAGAAACAGAAAGAGCGATAGAGAGAAAGAAAGAAAGAAAAATAGAGAGTAAGAAAGAGAAAAAGGAAAAAGAGAGTGAAAGAGAAAGATAGAGAGAAGCAGAAAGAAGGAGCAAGAGGAGAGAAAAGGAGAAAGGGGAGAGGACAAGAATAAGAGAGGGAGAGAGAGAGAGAGAACAAAGATTGAAAGACAGAACGAGAGAGAGAGAGAGAGAGAGAGTGAGCGACAGAGAGTCATTCGTAACTTTATCAGTTCAGTAATGCTGACCACATTCGCATGTATGAAACGTTATCAGTGCTAGTTCAGCTGGTCTTATGCTATCAGCGTACTCAATGTAAGTTGATCATTGCGCAATACTGTTTTACTCTTTGCCAGTTTCTACGGAAAGCTAAAAATGCAACGCGTGCAATTAGGTGAAATGAAATTTTAATAATTTAATTGTACTCGTCGACCGACCACAAAGCTCCCTCCCGAGTACTGTAAAGTTATCGGCACCGGCTACATTGTACGACACATCCGATTATTAGGTGTGTGTAAACGAGTGTACAATTATGAGTGGACCACGCGTGCGCAGAGTGGCATCCGTGGCAATAAATTAAAAGGCATCCTACGCCACTACCCCGGTTGCCATTTCGAGTAAATTGAAGCCAGATGTTGTTGACATGTGTGTGTATCTCGGCACGCTCAGTAATGTCCTCTCTAAGTGCACGCAAACACACACACGTACACAGACACTTTGTATCATTTAGGCCACAGAATTGGTTGGAATCTGTTCAAAGTCCACTGTGCCCAAAACCCATGTTCAATTACATCCTTGACCTAGTATAAAGACATATTTACGACGTCTTCATGATAGCTTTAAATAGCTTAAACAGTTGATGACATCAATCATCTTACATAGCAAACGCCTCCAGTAAACGAACATCATTTTAATGAATAGTAAAATAGGACGAAGAGAAAACCGAAGAACGTACGAGATGTTGCTAATGTCAGTCTCGTAATGGCCACGTTCCAGTTCGTTGTTTGCTCTTCTCTGTTGATTGTCTTAGCAGAGGTCGTTGCAATCGCTCTCAACAAACATTATAATTCAACCTTCGTCTGCCACACTTAAGTCTAGCAGACGATTAGAAAATTTCGATTCAAACATTAATACTTATTTATAAATTAAAATAAATAATGCATTTTGGAAACTTAAGGCTTTAATTATGTTCAAATTTTGCATTTCATGAAATCTTTTGGCTAAAAATCGAATCTGTACATTTCACGAAGCCAATTTGATGACGCAACAATAGAAGTGCAAACACGTGCTCATTATGTGGTTACGCTGTTTAATTTAAACTGGAAATGAACATTCACGCTTCATGCTGCGCGAGCACTTCTATTTAGTCCAAAACGTGTCTGTTTCAAAATAGAAGTGCTTGGATATTATGGCCCCAGTGGTTGATAGCTTGAAGGATGTCTAAGAAGAAAGAAAAATGAATAAAAAAGGAAAAGAAAAAGAAAAGAGAATGGTATTTAGAGACAGTGTTTGCATTAGTGTGTATAAAACAAATGGAACACAGGAAGGTACGATAATAGGAAATGTATGTAGCACGTAACGCCTAAATAAGTGTTCTTGAACCCTTATTTGAACTAGATGCAAGCGATTGCCGTTTGTACTAAATTTACATTTCAGTACTCGGGACCCCGCCGTAGGACCTCCTGAACGCCATTCACACGCTGTTACCATCACCACCAATATCAACTAAAGAAACCGAATCATCAATCATGACACCATCACTATGACTGAACTCCAGCGACAGTGACTCGTCTGGCATCCATATAGAACAACAAAAACCCGAATGCGCTACAAGAGAAGAATAGAAAGAAAAGATGAATGACAGCTAGATAATGCATGGACTGTAGCTGGAAAACTCATTCGCTTTTATCCTCTTGTACCATTGTAACAGGGCCTATTTAAAAACGATTTTTGTAAAGAACCAATTGTATTGGGCTACTCTGCGAGATAGCTCTCTCTGCAGGGGTAAACAAATTTTTTTTTTCTCTCTCTCTCTATGCTTTGCAACCGTACGAAGTGCAGCAAGCTAAGCCTTTTCCTGGAATGTTTTAACAATATGATTCAAAATGTCGGATTTTTACCATTATATCTTCAGCAATTAGTGTTAAGACATTGATTTGCTGCAGATATTACAAAGATGCTTCCGTTTCATATGTTCTAAAGTACGTTTATGGAAAAAAACCGGAGAACCTCGAGGAACACCTTACAGTCCGAATAAGAGCAATTTCATCATTAAAGTATTTCAAAGGCGTGTCTGTTTCTTACGTTCTAAGGTGCTTTTGGAACATAAGAAAACAGATGAAGGACCATCTGTTTCTTATGCAGAACCGGAGGACATTTTCTCAGTCCTTCGGTTCGTTTCTTACAGTTCGAATCAGAACAATTTTAGCACCAGACTAAAGTATTTACACCCATTTCGCATATTCCAAAGTCTAATTATTAAAAATGAAAAACCGAGAATGCAGAGGAACACCTTACAGTCCCAATCAGAGCAATTTTAGGAATAGCAATTTTAGGAATACCTTACACTCCAAATCATTTCAAAACAAATTTGAAATACAATTTAAGCAATAGTATTTCAAAGATGCATTTGTTCCATATGTACTAAGCTACTTTTATAAAAAAAAAACAAAAAAAACCGTAGCACCCGGAGGAACATCTTACAGTTGGAATTCGATCAATTTTAGCAGTAGACGACTATTTCCAAGACACATCAGTTGCATATGTTTCTAAATCCGTTAGAGAAAAATCCTGGAGAACCCAAAGGAACACCTCAGTCAGAACAGAGCAATTTTAGCTCTAGACTAAAAAAGGATTTCAAAAATGCATTCCTTCTTATGTTCCGTTTATAAAAGAGAAAAACCAGAGGACTCGGAGGAATACATTAGAATTAGAATTCAAACAATTTTAGCAGTAGACTAAGTTGTTTCAACGATGCATCCGTTTCGTACGTTCCAAAATACGTTTATGGGTGGGGATATAAACCGGAGAACCCGGAGGCGCATTTTACAGTCCAAATCAGTGTAATTATAGCAGTAGAGTAAATTATTTAAAAAATGTATCCGTTTCATATGTTCCACGGGTAATTTATGAAAGAGGGCAAAACGGAAAAACGGAGAACCCAGAGGAACACCATACGCTTCGAATCAGAGAAATTTTAGCAGTAGACTAAATTGTTTTAAAGATGTACCCGTTTCATATGCTCCAAAGTTCGTTTATGAAAAACCGGAGAACCCGGAGGAACACCTCAGAGTCCAACTCAGAACAACTGCAGCGCTAGACTAAATTATTCTGTTTATAGTACAGAACGACGACACGGTCAGAGGAGTTCACAAATAGAATACAAGAACAGCACCGTATTTAACAGTCATGCAAATTTGAACCATGGTCACTCAAAGCGCGTGTACTTACGTACCCTGAACTTGACCACTCGGCTACGGCGGCCTTGATAAAAGAAAAATCTGAGCAATTTTAGCAATAGACAGTTTTCTTTTTGTTTTCCAAGCAATAAATTGCACTATTTTTAACTATATTACGAAATCGCCTTTTTTTTTTTAACGCGAAAACATTGCGTAACTAGTAGATCCGTGTGTACGAAAACCCTTCTAGTAACACAACCGGTGGTCTGGTTCGTAAATGCAAATCTTATGCAGGCAAACAAACAAAAAAATGGCTCGTGATGGAATGCGATTTGTCTGGAGGAGTCGTGTAGGTTGGACTTTCTTATCATTTCCTTCAGCCCTTTTCTTAAAGGAAAGATATCTACTGGCAGCGGCAGCAGCCACCTGAGCGACGCCACGGAGTCGAAAAGCGTAGACAAGTTGACTCACTCATTCATTTGCCAAGGGCGAATAAAAAAATAAGAAAAGAAAAGGGGGGGAAAAAAGAGAGAAATAACGCGGTAATCTGACAGCGGCTTTGAAATATTTCCAAGTAACCCGTGCAAAGGGAGTCGAGTGACCTAACGACACTATTGGAGCCACGAGGTCAAATACTGGGGTCAGTCAAACGCTAGATCAGACGCCAAAAAGGACAAGGAGACTAATGCCTGAAAAGATTTCACTTTCGCTCTTTGGAATCCTGTTTTTTGTTGTTGTTGTTGTTGTAAATAGAAGGTGTCCGCCCAGCTGGTGGATGATTTAGTTCTGATGGCGAAGAATACTCATCACTCACTGCAAGCAGAGCCAACCAGAAGACTGGAATCTTTATTATTCCAGCTTTACCAGAATTATCGGTTTAATGTCCTAGCGGTCGTTCTCTCTGCTGATGAAAAAACAAGAAGTCGCATCGAATTTGAGTTCCAGTCTCTAATACTCGGCAGTCAAACCGTGGTGCTTGTGGAACACGAAGAGTATTTTTTTTTTCGTGAAGAATTTCAAAGATAAGTTTGTTTCTTTTTTTGAGAAACCTCCACAAATATTCCTCCCCCCCATCTTTATAGACGTTTTATTTTTTTATTCCATCCAGTATTGATAAGAGAAACTCCTGAAAATCATAGAAAATCTAATTATCTATTAAAAGAGAAAATTGAAATTAAATTTTGATAGAAAACTACGTACATCCGGCAAGATCCAGACTAACTGGTCCCAGTAACAACAAATGAAGGTTTTTTTTGTTTTTTTTTTTTGTTTTTATGTATATTTATTAGTTTTCATGCTGTGCCCTACTTTTATTCTCTGGTCAATTAAAAGCAATAATGAATATTTTAACAGATTTCAAATGCGTCATTCTCTGTTGGACATATTGAAATTAATGCTGGCTAATGATAAATTATGCAATAGATTTGGAATTTTGTTTTCTTTCCTCGCTCCATTAACGGTTAACTTCGATTTTTATTATCCACCCTAATTTATTAATAGACTATAGAGAGATTTTTTTTTTAAATCCCGAATCGAAACAGCAAAGACTAATTTCAAACGAATATTTTTAATATTCGTTTCATGCTGTACTTGCAACTGCTGCTCACTTCCTGCCAATAACAATATGTAAATAAATAAAATAAAAACCCATTATCCACTTCCACTGATGCAATGACTATTGCAGCAGTGGCAGAGGGTAATGTGTTTCATTACCCATACAAAGGGAATCGAGTGATCTAATACTAAAAGTTGGTTAAACCACAAAATAAACCTAAGTTAGGCCTAGTTAGGCCTAGTTAAGCCTAAATTAGCTTAGGCAACTGTAAAGACTGGTCCAGCATTTCCATAAGTTACATATTATGTTTGGAAGATACTTTGGAGTTAAAGTATCTTCAAGTTTCGGAAACTAGTCCCTTATATCTTTTAAAAACCACATTTGACTCCGTGTTTTTGGCTCTAAGACTGGAAAAGAAAATACTCAAGATGCTGTTACCACTTTTACTTTTGACACGAAGACCCTACCAGACCTCCTATCTGTAACACTGATAAATGCTAAACCGTTGTATACACTGATAAAAAGACTTCCTTATTTATTTAGCTATATTTTGTTGACCTATTTGTGAAAAAATAGATCGACTTGAATATGGTATTCTAATTCTATGTGGAACGCTGATTTCATGCGCTCTGATAGGCCAATGATCTTTTCCTAACACAAAATTGAATAACTCTCGCAATACAACGCAATTATCGTCTGGTCGTATTATCTGTTTATATTGTCTGTCTGTCTGTCTGTCTCGTTATACATGCGGGTTGGAATCTATCTGTCAGTAGAATTGAGTGTCTGTCCATCATTAGGCTGTTTTGCTACTGTATTTATCTGCCTCTTTTTGAAAATTCCTTTGGACAACCTTTTAAACCGCTGATTGCGAATTATGATAGCTGTTAAAAATATGTAAAATATCTGCTCATTTGACTGTCTGCGTACTTTGTATATATAGGAATAGGGAAAAAGTCAAGAGGCATAAATCATTACCAAAAGCGTTCTTGAATATACGTTTTGTTTTTTTGACCATATTGGCTTTAGTATCTAGAAGGATAGATCAAAAATAAATCATATATAGAAGAAAAAAAACACAATACTGAAGTCATATACAATCATGACTTCAGTGGTAGGGAAAGTCTTAGATGAAATGATTAAGAAAATCGTGTTTAACACACCTAGAAAACTATTTCGACACAGTTACTCATGAGCTGGGTGTAAGGAACAATTTCGACATTTTCTGGATTTCAGCAAGACATTTGACTCAGTTCAGCATAAGAGGTTACTGTATAAGCTGAAATATGTTGGAATTACTACTGTAGAAAGATTCTAAGAGAAAGATTCAAAATTTGCAGAAGATTCAAAGATTGGGAGAGTCGTTAATGATCAGTGCCAAGCAGCGCTCTTTCAGGATGAATTAAACGGGCTTCAAGAATGATCTAGTGGCAGCTATGTTTTAATAAAGCAAACTGCAAGATCTTGAGGAACAGCAACTCTAAAATAGATACACTTTTTGGGGTTGAATTAAAAACAGTAGAGGAAGAAAGGGATCTGGGAGTTACAATACGGGCAGATATGAAGTTTTCTGAACAGTGTAAACAGGCAGCCAGGAAAGTCCATGGTGTCATATCGATGATTTATCGAACATTATCCTGTAGAGATAGGGAGGTCATAATCTCACTGGACAAGACAATTGTAAGAATGTGGACTACTGTATTCAAATATGGTGACTTCATCGGGAAAAAGACATTGAGCTTCTTGAAATGGCCCAAAGACGGGTAACTCGCATGGTGAGTTGGGCAAAACGGCGAACTTAAGAAGAAAGAATTCGATTATGTGGGCTACAGAGCTTGGCAACTAGGCGCCTTAGGTGGTGATTTGATTGAGGTTTATAATGCTCTGAGAGGGATTAGTAAAATTAATGAAGGCGGAATTTTCACTGTTATAAAGAATTTCAGAACTGGGGACCATAAATTCAAATTACAGGAGAAGTTTAGACCAGTTTAAGAAGCTTTCTTTTAGCCAGCGAGTTGTTGATTACTGGAACATGTTGCGTCTGCAAATAGTTGAAGCTGACAGTTTGAAGAAATTCAAAGGTCAACGGGATTGTTATTTATGTGAGGGGGAAGCATAATTTGTATTTTCTTATCTACTTTTTTTCTATTTTCTTTTTTTTTTGGCCGTGCAGCAAAAGCCTGTGGCTTCCTTGCATTCCATGGCTATGGTAATACTAACTCAACTACCATTGATTTGCTGGATTTTATTGGACTACGGCTTCAAAATGGAGTTAAAATCTTTCTTTTGAAGAATACGTTTCCCAAGTAAAGGAATCTATAAATAATAATCTAGAAGTGAAGATGTTCCTGATTTAGTGGACATCCTCCTTAAACTGGACCGAGGCGGAGGGTCCATTGCGAATTGCCCTCTTACCTATTACTGAATTTTATTCCCGTGGCTTCAGACTTCTTAGTAACCTGCTTCCGAGTATACTTATGGACATTGGAGACTTTTCTACATGGAGGATAACTGTTTTGAACTCAAATACTTTCAACCTATCGATCTTTCCTGGTTTGATAACCTCAGCACGGAGCTAACATCTATCTACTTGAATAGCTGGAGTCTATAAAAAAATACAAGGGCAATTCTTCCTGTTTTTGTGAACACCTTCTGAACTTGACTTTGGGCGGAGAATCTAATGTGAACTACCCTCATAACCGTATCCTTCAATTTTTTTTAGCTTCTTTAGGGAAGGATTTGCTGAGTTCACCAAACATGGTGAGGCGGGATTTAATTTTTCTTCTTTTTTTTATATTTACAGTATTTGTTGTTCTTCGACAATGTGTGGAAAAGGTTTGGGTGCTAGACCTGTCAATATGGGAGGAATTTTTCAAACCACGAGTCTGAACTTACTCAGAAAAACGATTGGGGTGCTAGTTATTGTAAATATCTGTTTGGGTGGCTGTAACATTCTGCACGTGCTTTCAGGGGACATAGTAGCTGCGTAGAAGTATAAAAATGACATTTTTGAGCCTCGTGTGAAGTCTTGTGCGGAAAAAGGCAAACCGACTATTTGATCAGTGTTACCAGCACAGTCTCCTGGCCTCAGTTTTATAGAAGATTCTTGAGATGCTGTCAAGTAACAAAATAATAATAATAATAAAATAAAATAATAATAATTATCATATTAGGGTTACCCGAGAACCACCTCATCTATCCATGTGTGTTATGTCTAAATTGAGTGTGTTCTCTGGTCGGTTTGCCTGTTTTGCTGAACGAAAAACTTGAGTTTCAGGGGGAAAAACCTTGCTACCCTTGCCTGAGACCGATTAACTCAATCCGTGGATTAAAAAAAAGGCCATAAAAGTTACCCACCCTATGTTATTAACGAGGTTCAAATCCCGGCCTTTTCCACTCGGTGTGGACAGGAAGGTGATTATAACCATAGTGCTACTGCGAGGACAAACAAAATAAAAAGAGAACCTTGGAAGAGCTTGGTGCAAACTGCAGGCAATTGAAATCCTAGGAGGATCTTGTCTACAAATTAGCAGTCAAAAATTTTCGCTATGCCAAACGCTTAATACTGCGAAATTAGATTTAATAAACTCATCAGCCACTTTGGAATCGACTATCAGGATATACAAAAAGCGCTACGGTTTAGAGAAAAATTACTTTAATCTGAAGAATTTTCTGAAGCTTCATAGAGAATCGCTACCACAGTCTTTCGCAAATTAATGTGAACAGAAAGATATTTATAAAAGAAACAGATTTCTTTCATAATTGAAGCACAAAAACCGAAGCAAACAGAAAATCGACCGCAGAACACACAATTTACAGACAATATACACGGAGGAATATGGCCTTAGTCACTCCTAAAACCCTACCACAACATGTCTCAAGAAAGAACATCAAGCCGCCCTCCTGGGTAACACAGTTAGTAGAATCGCTGTCCTCCCCACTCCGAGTGGAAAAGACCAGAGTTCAAATCTCGTCAATGACGCGATCAATTTTTAAGGGCCTTTTTCATAACTTGGCTGAGTTGGTCGGACTCCCGTGAGGGTAGGATGGTTTTTGGTTAATGCTAACTCGGGAAACTCGGGTTTTTCGTCCAGCAAACACACCACAGAAAACATGAAATTTAACAAACATACGGTGCAATATAGCCTAAGTTTCTGATGCTTAAAACACTACAACAACCAAAGAACATGAAAATATATATGAAATCCATATCATTTTATTTTCTCAAATATTAGGAAATCTTAATGTCTAGTCAAGACGAGTAGATTTCTACAAGAAGGAGCAGTCCCAGGATTTTCTAAAGGGAAGGGTTAAAGCAGTTAAGGGGGGGGGGTACTAAAATCAGTGTTCCGAGGAATCATTAAGCTTAAGAGCACATTATTTTGATCCATAAGGTGGTGTTATAATCCCTACCAGGGACTGCCCTTGTGTACGAGTACAGGCTATTTCTATCTGTCAATCTCCCCATCCGGTTTTCCCCCTGTAGCAATCTTTGATCTAACACCACCTTAACGTCACGTCATTTCCGATTTAAAAATTTCTGATGATGATGATCCCATTTGGGATCAATGGCTCCCTACTTGTCTAAAAACCTCGATTGTCTTGATAAGAAGTGTGCTTATAAGGCAATACTTTTTCACCCTTCACTACCGCACGTGTCGTTAAAAATGTCACTCGGTTTCTTGGCACGGTACTGGCACGGAACACTGCTATCTACGATCTGAAGGTTTCGTGTCACGCATCTCTTTAGGAAAGCAAAAGAAAAAACAAAGTAGGCGTTGTCGGTGGTAACATTCCTTCTCGGTAATGCTCAGAAGGTGTGCCATCAGTGGAGCCAACTGGTTTCGTACACAAACGAAATCCTCACTAAACCGAGCCTGGTGTCCGTGATCATTAAATACAGTGAGCGAAATTAGGTCGTAATAGGAAAATGGAATGCAACTGTCCTTGACCAAGACGTCACCAAGGACATTTCTTCAGATCCTGTTATGGGAGGCCAATTCACTCCTTAAAACCGGGATACTTCCTCAATCAGAATTTGTTCCGACTGAGCGAATTCTGACTCCTATCGCAGGTAGATCCTGTTAATTATAAATCTTTTCTCCTTTGCTTCAGATTTTTTACTTTTTTTTTTTCACCCCACTATTTGACCCAATATCAATCTTATCCTTGTTAGGCCCATTCTACCACAAGAATCCAACTCGTTATCAATTTTTATAACATTAAACGAGATAATGACAAGTATTTATAGCCATTATATGGTTGTTTGCCCCTCAGAAACTAATTTTTTGAAACTCCAAACTTGTAATAAACCAAATTTTAGAATATTGTCGTAAACCTCTAGATGCACTCTGGGTAATTAATTGCATTGATACAATCCTATTGCGGATAATTAAAATTATCGAGAGATAGCGCAAATAGTTATCGCGAATATTTTTACTGATATAAAATTATACGAAGACAATCCATAATTAATGAAAGGCGCCATGTTTTTTAGGCCAAGTATTTCCAAACGACATGATGTGACGCGTTATAGTTGTTATAGGCGCATCGACAACTAAGGCCATATTAAACCTTATATAATGTCTGTAAATTGCGTGTGTTCTGTTGTCGATTTGCTGTTTGCCGGATGAAAAATCCGATTTTCTGGCCGAAAAAAAAAATCATGCCACCCTCCCCTGAGACCGACTAATTCAGCCACTTTGTGAAAAGGACTCATCAAAATTCCTCGTATCATTGCCGGGATTCGAACTCAGGTCTTTTCCACCTGGGGAAGACGGGGATTCTACCAACTGTACTACCCTCGAGGGTATGGTATTTGTGGTTTAATGTAAACTGGCCTTGGTCATATTTGAAATATCAACCAGTTGGTAGCCATATCGAAAACTGTTGAAACCATTACTTAGAGAACATTGCCTAGCGAAGGTTTGGTGGACATATAAGAGGACAAGAGACAGAATCAGACAATGAGAAATAGAATGAGATAAGGAAACACGTAGATCTCATACAATGAGGGAAAAATAAGATGCCATAAAGCACCTATATCCATGGATATGGTCAATATCTCAATTAACTGGTGGAAGACAGTAGTATAAGAGAGGATTAATATTTTGATTTATTCCAGGCATGATAAGAGACCATTTGGGTGTTGCAACAGATCACAGAAATGATCTGTTACTATACAGAGGTACCCCTCACTGTAGTCTCAAAAGATATATCTTAGAGAGAAGAACAGCCGCTGGATCAACTGCCATTAGTAGGCTGCACAGGATGGGATGCTTTGGCCCTCCGTCCGCTCAAAAAGCCAAGCTGTCACTTCATAACTTCGGCCAATGCTTGTTATCACTGCACAGAGCCAAAACAGTGCATCTGCAGCAATGACAGATATTATATGGGGGTGGTAACTAACATAAAATTCGCGCGTCAAGATGGTGCATGGAGCTTCATGCTTTTGGTGAACTAACCAATAATTAAATAAATAGAATAAATTACCTATGCGATTCCCTCACGTAAGCACCGATCAAGCTGACCTCTGACCAAGGAACAGTTTCATTCAGACTGCGTTGTACCCACAGCGAAGTTAGAAAACAGTATTACAGTCCGAACCACTTTCTGTGGTTTAGCTTAGTCCCATTAGCTATACATTGAATCATGAATGCCGATGCCCAACGTGATACAATTTTGGACAATTCTTCCTTACCTGTGTTGTAGGAATTCTGTGGATAAATCAAAAGACAATTCTCGTTGTCACACCATGAACAATGCAGAATTTTCCACCAATTAATTAACTCGCTCTGCCGCTTTGGAAATATCAAAGTAGAAATAATCTGACACAGTATTTCAAATAATTGCCAAATAGCTGAAAGACTGCATCAACCTACTTTGATCAATATTGGAGATGGACATCGCATACTGAAACTTTCATCAAGACTATATGATTTTATACCTTTTTGTATGTAGCGTTGCACATTTGGTTTCACAGTTCAGAAAAAAAAAAAATATATTATACACGTGGATAGCGCCTGTGGCATCGCTGTCTGAAACCTCAAAACAAAATCCTTCGTTTCTTGTTTGACGAGAACTATATTCCTCTACTAGTAACATTTATCTGTAGAGAAAGAAATTTTGTCTCTGAGGAAGCTCATCTTAAGCTGCGTTGAATATCCTATAAATGACACGCCAGTAATCCAAAAAAAAAACGAGATGCCAACTACATTATCGGAAATGTCCACCAGGTAAACGCCCTTGTGGCATTTTAAGTACCATAAAGAGACCTTAAAAAATCATTACCATTTCCTTTGCTTCTACAAAGTCCATTAGCAAGGTAAATCTCAGAAGACAATTATCAAAAGAACTAAGAATTCTTTTTCTTCAAATGTTTGCTTTCTCTATTGAAAAGCCTGTGTAAATCTTAGTGATGGGCAAAATCTAATCAAAATTATCAAATAATAATCGAAATAATTGAATGATATAATCAATTGATTTCCCATAATCGAAATGACTGAATGATTTGCTCATTAGCATTATCTAATGCTATCCAAATGAGTTTTCTCGACAAGGCTTTCTAAACAAAGAAAGAATGAAATTCTAGATTGAAATTGTGGTCTTGTGGCTGTGTTGTGGTCTATTATGACGTTATTTACTTTTTTTACCTTCAATACAGCGGTCAGTTGAGCTACCGATTGCGAACGTGTTGGCCTTGGCTCGAATCATACATTCCAAAGGCATTCAGTGAGATTTATGTCAGGCTTTTGAGGATAACCAATGGAGCGTTTGCATACCCTTGTCTTTAAACCAAACCAAATTGCAAGGAGTAAAACACCTTTGAAGTAACATCTGAGAAAAATGAAAAGGTCTTGAAGAAGTTTGCATTCGGTAGTTATTAAAATTAAGAATATCAACTTGCATTCCATTATTCGCAATTAATTCTATACACTAACATGTATTGCATCTACTACAAAACTATATTGAGTTGGACATTTATGCAAGTATAATGAAGCTTTTTTTTTATATAAATAACTTTTTAAAGATTTTGTTTTCGATGTCCATATTCGAATGGACATTTCCATTAAATTCTATCTATGACATCCAGGAATGTAGCACTTCCCAGATCTTTGAAAATTCCAGTTTTTTGAAAGATATGCACATAGTCCAAGCATTTAGGAGTAATTCGTTATTTTATTTAGATAATACAATAGCTGTTATCGCTATAAGCTCCACAAAACGATAGTAATCATCTTTAAGCCAAAATGTTAATCCGGATTGGTCCAGTGGATTGGTCCCTTGCCTAAGAAATAGAGATCATGGCTTGAATGCTGTCTCCGATATTGTCGTATCTGAGATCATCTTTTGCTTAAATTGACAAAATAAGAATTTCTATCGTCCTCTCTTTGGATATTTTCCGAATATTTATTATGCGACAGAAAACATGCAAAAGTATCCACCCGAGCAACCTTTTAGAACAAAAATGCTTAATTCATCGTGTAATACTTTTCAGTCTTCTTCATTGAACACTTCAAATTGTGCCCAACTTTATGTCACGTGTTACGAGCAGTTTTATTCGCAATTTCAGCTTTTATATACATATTTTATGACTGTAAATAAAACTTCGAACATCTTAAGGTTCGTGCAATACTAAGGCTGATAAAGAGCTCTAAAATTTTCATATCGGCTATTAAAATATGATTTACGCTTTTCTTGACAGATATTTTCATTAAGTCTCTCTGTCCACCCTTCTCTTATACAACATGATGGAGTGAGTGTCAGAAATTTAAATAAATTTCAGCTAGAAGATTTTAAATATTCGTGTATAGAAAAAATTCTGGGAAATAATAGAGATTTAGCAGTACAAGTTATGCGTTGTAAACAAGATATTTAATAGGACAGATGAACATTTAATGGCTTATGAAAATGGAATTAATAAAAGCCAAGATGGTTTTGAAGAGGAAGTGCGAAGATTAAGTAGTGTCTCAATTATGGAATAAAGCTTCGGTTTCGAAGAACAGAACTTAATAACTTTTGTTGAAAAATAATAAAAAAATATATTTTCTAAAAAAAATTGAAACTCTGAAAAACAAAAAGATCTTTTTCTGAAAAATAAAAGTTTAAAAAACTAAACATTATAAACCAAAAAAGTTTAATAAGAATTGTGCGATAATAATTTAAATGTTAAGAATTGTGTAAGAAAGCGAGGGTTGAACACCCTGGGTGACTAGAACTAAAAGGCACACCCGAAAAGGGAGCTACCCTTTCCTGGAGCAGCGGGGAAGTGGCAGGATATGTCTGGTATTAGTCATCAGTGATTCAGTTCAGTCTGTGGCCAGCCAAACTCTTCATTGAAACCAGAAAGAAATTTCCGGCATGGGCTTATCCAGATGTTTTAAAAAATATGCAAAATAAGATTAGGAACCACACAATGAAATGAAAAAGTATAAGAAACTTCGAAAAATCGGTGGAGATTGCAAACAAGCACGCTACCACATGATTCGGAAAAATATGTACCAAAAAAAGAAGACAATATTAAAAAATAATAATAAATAATCTAAATATTAAAGGTTTTGAAGCAAAAAATCGAATTCAGTTACCGAAAAACCACGCTATCCTCCCCCTGAGAACGACTAACTCAGCCATGGTGTGAAAAAGACCCATAAAAATTCAAGTTAATACAATTTTAACAATGTTAAAATTAATTCTCTTCCTATAAAGAATTCGGTAATTAACCAGACATCGTTAATTTTATAAATAAAAATTGACCCGGCTCTCAGAACAGTGCACATCTGTTTCTTTCCCAAAAGCATTTTCCATGGGCTACAGAAGAAAACTGTCTTATTTCACCAGAGCAACTTAACAACAAATTTCGAAGCAACTTTTTTTTTTTATGTGTGCACAGAGCCATAAATTTACCTCGGACGCTTACCGCAGGGACAAGTTCATCTGTTTTCGTAATTATTCGCTTTCGAACAAGGGAAATTGGAAATCTCTAGCCACTGTCCCATTTTGGTTTTCTCTGCGAAGTTAAAACTTTGCATTTATATGCAAATCGGCCATATCCAAGAGATATGCCCGCTCTCTTAGGTTTATTAAAGTGCGTGTTACTCAGATCAGATAAAACTTGCAAACTTTGTAAGTGTCTCCATTGTTATTGATTTAGATTGAATTTTCTTTGTGAACTTGGCCAAGCCCAACTTCTCGAACATTATAAAAGCAAACTGAGCACGTTGGGTAATTCTAACTTTAAGTGTGTATTGAATAACATTTATTCCATGCTTGGTAGCTTGATTTAATTTGCCTTTTGGAATGCATCTTACACTCGCGTAGTTACTAGGATTATCAGATAAATGGGACACATTTCTTGCGAGCTTAGAAGCAGGACAATGTTTACTTAGGGGAGTTTTGTTATAAATAAAACACTCGGTTATAAATTAGAGTGAAAAATATTTCTCCCTTATCCGATTGGCAAAATATAAAATTGAATTTTGGATTCCTACACGGACACTTCAGTCTAGTATATGAATCGGTATTAAATTTTAACATTTATATGTTCGGAAACCAAAAACTTTGATTAAAGAATGCTACAATGAAATGTAAAAGGGTTGTTCAAAAAGTAGTGGCTCCATTTTGGTTAAATTTACGAAAACATTGTTGTTTTTTAGGGAAGGTGACTACAAAAATACTCTTGAAACTTTTGTAATTTTTATTATAGCGCGTGTGTATAATGTAACTTTTTATTAGGTTGGTAAGATGGTTCAATGCGTGTAATGTTTCCAAGGTGCAGTTCGTATTTTTGTACGATCTTTTTATACAAATGTAGCATTCAACAGTACATATTTTTTTTCTTTTTCTCTTTCTGCAGGAAGAATTTGCTGTCAACAGTTTAATTTCTGCACATCGTCTGCACTTTTTGATTACGTCTGAAAACGTTGATAAAAATCTTAATGGATAAAGAGTCGTTTGCTGTCTTCTGTCTCTGGTGACTTTTTTTTCTGAGAGATTTTAGCACTCTGAGCATCTTTAAGTTTTTTTTTATAGTTTTTTTATTATTCAGAATAACTCCATTGTGGAAGTCATCGATCTGCCTTTTATGACTTATGTTAACATTTTTCTCTTAATACAAGTCGTGAGCGAGAAACGGGTAAAAAAAGACCCCTTTTGTATTAGATACACATTTAGAGAGTAATAAAATTTAACATCACCGGCCCTGGAAAGAAGAACGGATAATGCCCATAATGAAATCCACTCTAATTTTTTTACAACTTTCGAATAAAGCAAAAATCACGTGTCAACGCCAAAAAAGAAATATTAATTCAAAGGAAGAGAATCCTAGAGGGAAGATAAATTTGATAAAGAACGGAACGAAGCTAAAAGGGATAGTTGGGAAACAGTATTAAACCAATAATGCCGAGTAATTTTATCTAATAAGTAAATTTAATTTTATAAACTTTAAAATAAAAAATTCGTGAGATTTGAAATGTGTACCGTTATGAAATAAAGTTAAAAAAGGAAAAACTCAAAGAAAAATTTCTATATTAAAAATTCGAAGAGAAGAAGGCATCAGACTGTTTTTTCCGAGTACTCCAGTTTTTCCCTTACCATGGCTCGAAGCCACAGAGGACTTTTCTCTAAAATGCTGCAGTTTTAATGAGCGATTAGAGTATAATTCAGAATCATCAGAAACCACATTGATTATATATACTGAGTGATCACTGAATTATGATCACCTACCTAATACCGTGTTGGGCTACCGTTCGCCCGGATAACAGCTGCTATTCGCCTAGGCATTGACCACTACATTTCTGAAGACGTTCATAAAGATCTACAGCCGTGCTGCTGGCAAGGCTTTCCATAGTGTCGGAATAGATGACGGATGCGTGTCACTTTCCGTTCCAGAACATCCCCCAGGTGTTCAGTTGGATTGAGTTAAGCCGAATTTGGAGGTCAATCCAGATGGATGATGTCTTCACTGTGTTCCCCAACCATTTGCGCATAGTGAAGGCCCGATGACGCTGCGCATTATCGTCTTGAAAGATCCCGTTTCTGCGCGAGAAGCAATGCAACGAGGCAGGGTACACAGCACATGGTCTTCTAAGAACTGCCGGTAGACCTCACCAGTGAAACGTTGGTCCATACACATCAGGGGTCCTAGTTCTTTCCCGCAAAACATGCCCCGTGTTAAGCAATCACCGCCACCTGCCAGGGTAGTGGGGCATAATGCACGATGGATCCATGGACTTGTGTTGCTTGCACAACACATGAAGGCGTCCGGCGGTGTGTTGCTCTAGGTATTTGGACTCAACCGAGCAAACACTCGTTTCCAGTCCAGTGTCCAACGAGCGTGTTGTTGATACCAGAGCATTCGCCGGCGACGATGATCAGCGGTGAGGAGAGGGTATTTCTTGGATCGGCTGCTGCGAAACCCATATCCGATACGGAAGCACCCAGTGCAGGAACTCCCACAATCATGGTCTTTTGAAATTCCGTGGCTGTTCGACTTTTCATACTGTGGAGTATGCGGCTTAGTCCATTACAGACATGGTAGTCATAATTCAGTGATCACTGACTGTAAAAAAAAACAAAGGATTTTGAAATGCACTGCCTTGCCACTTTATTAGATACTCTTATGTTTTGATAGGCACACTTCTCCGGTACTAGGCAAATGAAATAGCTCGTCACGTGTGGAACACATTGTGCGATAGACCTATAAAAGGAGATGTAGGGCCACTGCCATGGTGGATCAACCTCTGTCAAAAAATCACTCTGAAATAACTTTTCGTTGGATCTCAGGACACTCTGGAATAGCAGGCAATGCCAAACCAGATAATGCCACTAAGTCAACATCACATCTAGCAGACAAACAATGATAGTTTACTCTGACTTTGGACAAATTATTAAAAGAGCAAGTGAGGGCGAATGGACCCAGGCATGGAAAAAGTAAACCAAGAATAAATTACATGAAATAAAACCTAATCCACAAATATGGAACCAGCATTATCATCTCTTAGCTAACGACCCCCCCCGCCACCACCCTCTGTGCTCAATGCAAAGTTCAACTTTCAGTAAAACATTCTTTTCGTGTGTCCTCGGTTCAGAAATTCCAGATTATTATAATGCTTCCAGAGTTTACTTAATAATCAGAATGCATCTACCCTTAAACAGATTTTAAGTAACTCTGCAAATCTAGAAGAACTGTTTAATCTCATTCAGCAAATCCGATTTGATAAACTAATCAAACAAAACACGAGTTTCAAGAAACCTAGAAAGACACATTTTGACCTTTGATGCCCTTGTGTAGTTTTAAGCAACAACAGCAGCAGCCTTTATGAAATCATTAAACGTGTACCATGGGAAAGGCAACGACTTCACGTGACACGCGATCATTGGTGGTCGCACAGTTGGAGTGTCGTTACGAACAATAGCTACTGGGACTGCAGACATTTACTCTACCAAGTACGTAAAAATCCGAAGCCCGCGTTGCAGACAATCATCAGAACCTTCAAAACCAAACGACAGAAATCCATGTCGACCATCGGAGTTCAAGACAATGGAATATTGGAGCCAAGATCTTCAGTATCAGAGTCTAGAAGGTGAAAATTGTGCAATAATGTCGCTGAAATGAAACCCATCGAGAATAACACATTGGCCTCAAAACCCGACGAATCTGACCGATCCGAAGGTCATCCAAACCTGTACACACCTAGTTGAATCCATGCCATGCAGAATCGTTGGCGTCATAGCGCCCATGGATGTGACTCTGTGTGCTATTAGTTACGTTCTCTAATATTTCAGTAGGCTAGTTTATAAAAAAAAAAAAAACTGGTCAGAGAACTATGCTTTCAGACCAGGACCAAGTCGGAAAATTGGTTTTGCTAAATTTAAATTCCAAATTGGCTTGTATGAGAATCCCAATGAAACAGCCAACTGTAAAAGTCTAAAATTTTAAAATTTCAAGACTGTATCGTAACCGCGCGAACATTACTATAATAAAATGAAAATGAAAAAAGAGAGAGAGATACCAAACAGAAAACTGAAAACAAACTATATTGTTAATGCAAAGTTTATTTGTTTTATTATTATTATTTTCTTTTTTCTTTTTTTGCAGCGTGGGTGGCAAAAGTGAGGGTTGAACAAGTTGGGTTGGGCGTCCACATTCCTGACATTTTCTTTCCGTGCTACATGTGGTCTCACTTGTCTAAACCTCCCCCTCCCCACCACACTACCGATCCCCCAAAGCGAAGACGTCCTTGATGGTGCCCGCTGTCTGTCAGAAGTCGTAAGCGTTCATTTTATCAGGTCATCAGCTGCTACCCTACATAATAGGGGGCAATCAAACAGTATTGTCAAAATGGGTGAAAAACAAAGGAAATAAATAAATATCTACACATTGCATAATATTAAAAGCCAACAGAGGGTTGTTATTTACTTACTGCGTATTAAAAATATTAAAATACACAGGGTGGTAAGCAAAGTCCAGAAGAAACTTCGTGAACTGTTCGATAAGCTAGACTGCAGCCTCATAACATCTGGAAGTTAACAGAAATATACAGAGGCGTAAAAAGCACATGGCCACCTAGAGCGATAACATGCTGGATTTTTTTTTCTGTTGTTGTTGTTTTAAATATCCCGAGTCTCTCATAGATGGCAAAAAAAAGTCAATTCCAAAGTTGTAACACATCATTTTGTACGTTGTGAGATCGCTCGTTATTGGAAACATAGCATTAAACGCCGATGGACCTCATCTATTCCTTTGTTCACTTTTTGAGGTTTATTTCAAATTCCTTCACGACCCAATGCTTGATACACACATTTTAAGTGATATTAGAACTAATTGCCCTATCTCTTTGTTCCATCTCAACAAATGTTTTGAAGCTCCTTAACGTGTGTGTTTGTAAATTCCCAAAACAACCTTGCCTGTTTGCTGGACAAAAAATCCATACAACCCACGCCTGAGACCGAAAAACACAGCCACGGGATTCAAATCCATAATTATTTCATCCAATGTGGGGCGGTGATTATATCCACTGTGTTACTCACGAGGGCTTCTATAACTACTAGTTGGAGACAGAATATATCATCACAGTTTTCAACGTTTTTCCGTTGGAATCTACACTGTGTGATCACTGAATTATAACCATCTACCTAATACCGTATTCGGCCAACGTTCGTATGGACAACAGCCACTATTCGCTTAGCATTGACTCTACTAGATGTCTGAAGATGTCTGTAAGGATCTGTAGCCGTGTTTCCTGCAAGGTTTTCCAGAGTCGGAAGAGATGACGGTTGCGTGTTCATATGCCTCACTTCCCATGCTAAAACCTCCCACAGGTGTTCAATTGGATTGAGGTCGGGAGAATGAGAATTTGGAGGCCAATCCAGATGGGCGATATCTTCACTGTGTTCCTCGAACCACTTGTGAACAGTGCGGACCTGATAACACGGCATATTAATCGTCTTGGAAGCTTCTGTTTCTGTCCGGAAAAAAATGCAACATGGCAGGATGCACATGGTCTCCTAAAAGCTGCTGGTAGACCTCACCGGTGAAATTCTGGTCTATACGCACCAAGGGTCCTAGTTCTTGCCAGCAAAACATGTCCCATATTAAGTAACCACCGCCACCTGCCTAGATAAGAGTATCATGCACGATGAGTCTATTGCCTCGTGTTGCTTGCGCCACATAGGAAGGCGTCCGTCGGCGTGTTGCACCAGGTATTTGGACTCAACCGACCAGCACACTCGTTTCCCGTCCTCTAGTGTCAAAGGATCGTGTTGTTGACACGATTGTTGTCGACGATGATCAGCAGCGAGGAGAAGGTGTCTTTTGGGTCGCCTACTGTGGAACCCCATTTATCTGAGTGTACGACGCATCGTCATTTGAGATATTGTTTTTGCATTCCTCATATTGTATTGCGACGTCAACTGTCGCACAGTGATCTGCCGTTGAGTCTGCACAACGCATTGCATCCTTTGCTCACAAGAACATCCACCTTGGATAATCCTTTACAGTTCTACCTGTGGGAGGTGGTACACCATTCTTCGTACACCTTAACCACATTGGACCGTGAGCAACCGACAAGACGTACTGTTTCCGATATAGAAGCGCCCGACATACGAGCTCCCACAACATGCCTTTTTTGACAATCGGTGATATCTTTACTACGTTCCATAACTGCTACTTTATCAGTCTGAATTGCACGAGCAGATGCGCATTACCACATCTCTAGCGTACGAAGATGTTTGGGTTTTCATACTGCGAACTGGGACAGTGGGATAGTCCATTACAGATGGGGTGATCACAATTCAATGATCACTGAGGGTATGTACGAGAGCAAATCATAAAGTTTGTGGTTCGCTGTTTTATTTTCATCACTGAGATGCAGAGAATAAATTGTAGTTACCAACAGACAAATAGTCTGTTTCGTATGTTTGTATTTTATGAAATTTTCGAAACCGTGTCAGGAACGCGTCATAATATTGGTAATACCGTTGCCGTATTGGTGATGTAACCTCATTATTGTTAAGGAAATGTTTTCGTGAAAGATATCATTTAAAATGAGGAAACAGATCAAGTTTCTAAATCAGCACTTATGGGGTGGATAATATAAAAGGTTCCATCCAACAGCTCGAACTTGCTCTCAATTGTTTGTGGTTGTGCATAGTCCTATAAGATGACTCCATCACCATGAAGTTGAGGGGTGTTTTCTTCTTAGGGCATGCCTGTGTTTGCGCGATTGCACATTGATAATAATAACTGTTACGACCACACCAGTTGGAAAAGACTCAGATTCGAATCTCGTCAATGCGAGGAACCTTATAGACTTTTTTCACTCCGTGATTGAGTTATTGGTCTCTGGCTTTGATAAGAAGGTTCAACTTTCCCCGGATACATCGGATTTTTCATTTTTTGCGTTGTATTCAATGATTATTTAGAGGGAGTCTAATACCGACTAACTCGGCCAAGGGCATAGAAAAAAAAAGCACATAAAGATTCCTCCTGTGATTTCATACCACGGGAAAATAGGAATCTTTTCTCGTAGTATGGAAGAATGGAGATCTTAATAGAGCTTAATCTCCAATACTTCTATACTCCACATGATTTCACCTCGTGTATATTCATCTCCCTCTGTTCACATCCTTTCTCAGGATTTCCGATGGTGTGAGCAGTGAAACCTTAGAGTTTGGCTCTTGGCTGTGCTTCGTTTCTCCCATTTATAATTTAAAATCACGACCAGTCATAGAGTTGTCTACATTCAATATTTGTTGAAGAGAATTGCACAAAATAATAGGGTTGTATATACGTGACATTAGGGTTTTCCATAAATTAGCTACGCTGCTGTGAACTTTTCCACATTTGTCCTTCTTATTAACGACTTGATGGGTCTTGGATCCATCCGACCCTATCGTCGAGTAAACTCGAAGATTGCTAACATTCTATAAGAAAACTTTTAAGAGTTTCCAACTCTCACTCAGTGATTAATTTAAATTATTTTAATTAAATTTTAATAAATTAAAAAAAAAATACATTCAAGGAATGGGTGGATTTTTCTGTACTAGTTTTCAATCCATTTGAAAGAAATTGCCGTTTCTTTTACTCCTGCTTTTATGAGATTTTCTGCCTTCTGTCTCTCCCTCAGAGAGAGATGAATCGTTTACCTAAGTGACAGCATGAGAACATCTAAAACTCATTTGATAATATTTATGGGAAAACAACGCTCTTAGTAGCATTGATGGGTACTGGACGAAGCCATTACTACATCAGTTATTAGCATTGCCCTAATCTTACTAAAGGGAAGGCGGACTGACATTAAAGCCACTCGACAGGTAGCCAATTATTCTGAAGGCTTTGTAAGCAGTGCCACTGAAAGGTATTCCTTGTATCTGCGCCTTGATGTCCTCTAGGGAGCAACTATCGGTACGTATTTATGTCTCAATTTATAGGCCTATATGATATATACAAATGTGCTCCAAAGTCTGGCAAATCATAAAAATCGATTACCAGTAAACTGCTGGTCTTTCCGAAGACACACGATAGAGATTTCAGAATTGTTCATAATTGTAGTTTTTCTACAGTTAGACCATAGGTTTGAGATATATTTAAGTTAATCAGCCCATTTGACTCAAAAAATCCTGATATCCACTTTTATTTTTTACAGTTAGAAGAAAGGATGTCTTTCCAACACTAAAGGAAATTCATGCTGATATGTTGGCGAAATTAGGAGAACAGTGTTCATGATATTCAACCATCAACTGCCATCCTTCACCATTTTGGACGAAGTGCCAATGATTTTTTGGCACAAATTGGCCATGGATGAAACTCGGTTGTTCCATTGTGATCCAGAGACCAAAGAACAGTGGAAGGAGTGGCGGCACAGTGCCCCCCCCCCCGTTCAAAGAAATTCTGCACCCAGACGTCTGCTAGAAGAGTCATGGCCTCTGTCTTTTGAGACAAAGATGGGATTTTGTTTATTGACCACCTAGAAAAGGATAAAACAATAACTGCAGAGTATTATTCATCATATTATTCAGAGTATTATATATAACACGTGCGAAATTGGCTGAATAAGCTTCCGACTTCTTCATCATCCCCCATATTTTCAGGTCTTTCACTCTCAGACTACTACCTCTTCAGCCCTCGTGGGTAGCACAGTTGGTAAGATTGCCGTCCTCCCCACACCGAGTGGAAAAGACCTGAGTTCGAATCCCGTCGATGACGGGAGGAATTTTCATGGGCCTTTTTCACACCATGGTGGAGTTAGTCGGTTTCAGGCGTGGGTAGCATGGTTTTTTCTCCCGGAACTCGGGTTTTCCGTTCAGCAAACAGAAAATCGACCTCAGTTGTAGATGCTCCTAAGTATGTTGAACAAACTGCGTATATCATACGATTGATTATCTTGTTTCTTTTTATTATAGGTCGAGAACTTCTCCGCAACACCTTGTAAGTTCCTACTAGTAAAGCTCTCGGGGTCATTGGGATACTCCCTGACCACGATAAGGTGGTAGTCCATAAGCAGAAGAAAACGGTAGGTATACCTAATAAAGTTTGCGCTCAGTGTACATAGTACTACAGGGTTTAGCCTTTGTGTCCTAAGAAAGATTAAAGTACAGCCCAATGTAAGCACAGTAAATAATAGTATACATTTTATAGTACAGTAAAAACAAACAAAAATAGGATTAAGGCAACGCCATCAAACATTTCCAACGACTCTACACGAATCTAAATTAGCTGTCATGGAACAGTACTGTAAAGACTGCCCACCCTTGCTGTTCTACTATTATCATGAGATATTCACGTTCTAATTAAGAGCCTTGCTGTACTTGCTGAAACACAGCAGCGCCATGAACGGGAAAAAAAAAAGTATTTTTTTTCTTCTTCTTCTTTCTTTCTTTTACTGCAGCGTCATTCTGTCCTAATTCGAGCACTGGTTCTCAGAGAGACTGCGGTGTAAGTGACACTGTTGACTGTAGAGCGATGGTTATTTTATCGCTTATGCATTTATCTCGAATTTATCTCTTCGCACACTCCAGTCAAAATGAATGCGCTTCCTGAACCTTAAACAGGGAAGAGCTGATTAAGAAACAAGGTTGAATGTGTGATTGAGACTTATACGGAACTAGATCGAAAACATATTGAGAAATACCGGGAAAAGGAACTCTGATAGAATACAAATGTAAAAGAAAAATAATATTTTCCTTCATTATATAACCTTGACTGTTAATCAGTCATTTCCGGGAAGTAATGGGAGGTGTTTATTAGTAAAGCGAACTTCTGTTGTTAACCCTTATTTTTTTTTTTTAGATCTATGCGTGCGTTTGTGGTACGCATCTACAGTGAATTCTTACCACGAGAGTTTTCAATTATCATAATGAACTGGCACAAATATCTTCAAAAAGATACACCAAATGTGTGTGATTCTACAATCAATATTAATGCGAATCAAATGCGTCATGGCACGCGAATTATGTCACTCGCTGACATAGCAAACATCCACACTGGCGTATATATTTTTTGTGATTTATTTTTCATTGATATTTCAAAGCGCATGCGCCAAAGAAGGAGAAAATAGAACATTCATTAAATATTCACTACGATACTGTGCTACACTCTGGTGTTTATCTTCGTAAACTAATATATTAAAATAATAAATTGCATTTACCAAACGCCATTACTGAAACTTGTTTTTTTTTTTTTTTTGAAAATATTTCTTTGCTTTCACAAATTTATAAATTACAGCAAATCATCAAAAACTTGGGAAGTGAAATAAGCTGTAAAATTAGCTTGGAAATACTTAATAATTTATGGTTTATCTGTTATGAGTTAACTTAAAATATTGTTGATGGCACTTTCTTGTACTTATCAGAAGAAAGATATGATGAAAGAATGCACGCCTAGGGGTCGACAACCTTTCACTAACGGGAAGCCTGATTAACACAGCGGTCCTAAGGCCGGCAGCAGTATATAAATTTACTACGGTGTTGATCTGCCGCCAGGAAAAGCGGATACATGATTTTTTTTTTTTTTTTTTGAAAGAAATTCGCTGCATTTAATGCAAGCAGTGGTTGCACCTTGTTTCAAGAATGCCAACGTCACTATTCCTGCTATTTACGTAATCATTCAAGCCTAATGCGATCATTAGCCAATCTTTCAGCATTTAGATTCGGTTAACTTTAAAAAGGGATCATCCATTACGTCATGGGAGAAGGAAGACTTTTTTGAAAGTTTCGATGTGCAGAGAAGAGGGAAGTCTTCAAGAATGGTGAAGTTTAAGTTGAAATGGAAAAAAAAAAAATAATAAAAATCATAATATATAATTTAAAAAATACTTCAGAAACATGTCAAGTATGCCGAATTTTTTAAATTATGAGAGATCTTTTATGCGTATACAAAAAACTAATAGAATTTTTATTATTTATGTTTTTGTATTTAATAAAGCAACGGGACAGATAGTAATTATTAAAAGTGTCAAGGATCAGCAGTTGGCCACGTTAGCCAGGTCGAGCCAGGGCCACGTTAAAAAGGCCCTGGCTCGACACCCAGGGCCTTTTTAACGTGGAAACCTGGAAGTGGCTGCATTCAGGCGCCAGCAAAACAAACAGAAATCTTTTCACGTTGGTGGGGTAGAGGTGACATTTCTTGTTAGCATCAAGGCACTGAAAAGTTATTCTTTTTTTCAGCATAAGTTGACACCAAAGAAAGGCCTATCTTAAACACGTTACACCTGTATTAACAACATTTAACGTTATATAAACTTGAATACAAACATTTCCATTGTCGTGATCGATCTCTTTCTATTCGACCCTGGGACAGAATGCTGTGTTTGAACCAGCAATGGGCATAATCGAGAGGTGATGGTCGATTATTTGGATTACAGCAAATCATTCGATTGTTTCGATTATACACATATCATTGAATCAATCATTCGATTGTGACAAATCATTCGACTGTGGAAATCATTAGATTGTGGAAATCATTCTGTTATTTCAATCGATTATATCATTTGATTATGGAAAATCATCGGATTGTGGAAAATCATCGGATTGTAGAAAATCATCGGATTGTAGAAAATCATTCGACTGTGGAAATCATTAAATGATGATGACAAATCATTAGACTGTGGAAATCATTCGATTATTTCACTCGATTATTGCATTCGATTACGGGAATCATTGGATTGGAGAAAATCATTGGATTGGGGAAACCATTCGATTTTGTAAATTATATGATTGTAAAAAATCATTGGACTGTGGAAAATCATTCGATTATTTCACTGCATTATATAATTCGATTATGAAAAATTATTGGATTGTGGAAAATCATTTGATTATGGGAAATTATTCTATTTTGGAAATCACTAGATTATGACAAATCATTCGACTGTGGAAAATTGTTTGATTCATTCAAATGATATCAAAAGATGATGAGTAGTTTTCATAATAATCATTAGATTATGAAATTTCTCGATTTCTCGATCATTCGATTATGCCCATCATTAGTGTAAACAGTAATGGCAACATGTCAGGTCCACAGCGAATGAAAGTCTACGTTTCTCAGAAGTAGACGTGGGAACCGCTGAAGAATAGTGTTAGACATAGCATTACGAAAGCAAAAAAAAAAATAAATTAAATAAAATAAGTGCTGTATATTACGGACTTCACAAGAAATGCCCAAGGAGAGCATAAATTCCTTTGCTAATAAAACAGCTACATTAACTGGCGTTTCCAGGAAATCTGTTTTGCGGATTAAAGCCGAAATGAAAACGGGTAATGTCCTTCGCACGTGGACAAAGAACGACCGGGCTCGGTTGATAAGCAGTGGAGTACGGAAAGTTCACTTTTTTTTTCTTTTTTTTTTTAGACGTAATGAAATATCAGAAATAGCGAGATAATCAGTCACGTGGTTGTAATATCGTAATTCAATGGTGGCGCTGAAGTCCATTATATTTCAGTACAGCATTAAAAACATTGTGATTTTTTATAAAATTACAAATGATAACTTAATATATATATATACTGTACATATTTTAAAATTTATTTTTGTTATATTAGTAAACAACAACAACAACAACAAAAACAGATTGTGCTTCACTAGGATGGGAGCAGAGCGTATTAATGCATTATGCCATTTGGCATAATACATTAATGAGAAGAAGATACTCCGTTGTCTCTTGTTAAAAATGAGCGCCTCAGAGCCAAAGATTTATAGCTCTATAGTTTTATACTTTTATAGATTTTATAGATTTATAGATCAAAGATTTATAGTTTAAAAAAATGTCTCATACAAGTATGCACGTACGTCGATGACGAAAGTCATCTCCGTGGAGAAACAAAACTAAGATAAGATCATATTGAGAACTCCAGAAAGAAGTGACCTGCCTTCCAGTGAAGCAGATATGTAGAGTATTTTTGTGGCGCACATTGGGTCCCTTGATAGCAGGGGAGCAAAATTTGTATAAAGCAGGTTAACTGGAAATTGTTTCCGACCAGGTGCATCCCTTCGTGGTTGCAGTATATGGATCTGCGAATGGGTTCTTCCAACAGAATAATGCGCTTTGTCACACATTCAGAATTGTACATGGTCGAGCAACAAGAGAATGAATTCAGCCTAGTGCGGTGGCCCCTCCAGTTACCAGAACTCGATCCAATTGAGCATCTGGAAAATGAGGTGCTCTTTAGAATCAAGAAGCTTTACTGAGCAAGAAACCGGATTGAGTTCAGTTCATTTGCTTAGAATATGAGCAGGGGAAACTAAGTTGGTAAGGAATGCGTGTATTCTGTCTGTGAATTGCATGAATTTTACCGTCGGTTTACTTGTTTTGTGAGATGAAAAACCATATAATGCTCACACGAGACTAATTGACTGACTCGAACACGGTGTTAAGAAAACTTGTAAAAGTTTTTCGGTTCCAATGGGAAGTATTTCTCAAATTCAACCTTCAACTACGGGGTTCCAATCCCTTCCATTTCTGTGAGGTGTTTGAGAGAAGAAATGTCATCCACTACAATATACGCAAGGGGAAGCAATAAAGCATTTTCAGGTTCATGTTCATAAGAATTTTTTTTTTTTTTATTATTTCCTCCATCACGCTAGCGAAGTTTGGAAGGGCAGTTCTGAATCATCACGTATCTACTTGATATTTTAACTATTTTAACTGCATCTAGCATAACTCTAGCATGACTGACTTTGCCTTCTTATAGGCATTTATGAAGTATTACAACGGTAAAACCAAATATGGAGAAAGCTGAAGAGTGTGCTGTTATTAAAAAAAAAAAAAAAAAATCTTTTTTGACGTCGCTGGAAGCACTCAGAAGACGCCACGTCTAGCCAGATGAAGCGATGAAGACTGGTGCATCAATGACTCTAAGAGCAGCCAAAAGAAAAAAAAAAAAAATCCTTCTCTTGAAGAATACGCTTTAGTTGGATGCTAGAGTCTGTTGAACATAATGGGAAACATACTAAGGACTGAAGTATGTTTTGTTTAGGGGGTTATTAAAAGAGTGTTTATGTATTTTTTGTGGTTTTCATTCCGATCGCCTACGTATACTTTATTTGAAATTTTACTTATATAGTGACATGATTTTATTCATGATTTCTAATATATTTATATGGTTTAACTGCATAACTTTCGGATAGGTTTAGTTTTTTTCTGTTATAATTGGTAACTAATTAGGCAAATGTCTGATTTCACAAAAGGGACACATCGACACTATGGCATAACTATTCACCCACAACGATTATTTATACACTGATGGACAAAAGTTAAGATATAATAGCGTTTTCACACTTATCCCTTGTAAACCGAACGAAAATTCCCTAAATTTCTGAAAGAGGGAGGAAAAAAATCTATACTGGCTCAAGACCGACGACTTCAGCCACAGCGTGAAATAAATCATAAAAGTTTCACCTGTCGTTGATGGGGGTTCGAACCTCGGCCTTTATCCACATAGTATGGAGGGACAGTGATTACTACCAATATGCTACCCACGAATAAATAAAATAAATAAAAATGTGCCAGTAGATGGAAGTAGATTACTAAGCAAACAACTTTTAATCTAGTTTATTTTTATTTTGTTTGAAAATTTTGTGATATGGTCAGCCTTCCGAATCTGGTATTCGAGAATTAAAGTGTAAATCTTAGGCTTTTCAGCTTTTTCTGTTATCATTTTTAAGTAGGCAAAGATTTCGTTGTAAGCGTTATAAGAGCTATTTGTGTCCAGTTTGATCACTATGAAACACAAAGCAAAGACATTTCCATACTGTTGTTGGGTTTTAGGGGCATAAGTTCTGTAAATTGGTGTGGTTGAGTTGCCAGTTTTCTGGACAAAAAACCGCGAACCCTCAAACTGAGACCAATTAACTCAACCACGTTGTGAAAAAAGGTCATAAAAATACCTCGCGTCATTGACGGAATTCGAACTCGGGTCTTTTCCACCGAGTGTGGGAGCATGGTGATTTTGTCAACTGTGCCGCCACGAGGGACGATTCCTGCCAACTCAAATGCAAAATGAAAACAATCTCAATCTCAGAGGAAAAGAACAGTCTAAAAATGAATAGTTCACTATTTTAGAATTGCATTTAGTGGTGTAGTTAGAATTGTTGGGTCCCATTGCAAATACCACTGAAGAATTTTTATTAACATGAAACGCCTTTACTCGTAAAAATATCAATTATAATCTATATTTTAAATAATATACAACAAAACTATACCATAAAAAAGTATTAAAAATTTGGTACATCAAAATAAGTAATTCAATAATCTATGACGTTATAAATAGGTTAATTTATAAATTTGGTTCTTATTTAATTAAAAAATTCCTTTTTCTTGCCTTTATGTTCGTAAAATCACCAATTAGTTCTTTAAGCTCCATCTTTGAGGCTTTTTTTGTGTCCAGTGGTATATACATATGTATATATATATACACTTGGACACAAAAAAAGCCGCAAAGATGGAGCTTAAAAGAGAGAGAGAGAGAGAGAGAGAGAGAGAGAGAGAGAGAGAGAGAGAGAGAGAGAGAGATCATTTAATCTAGTTTGTTCTACAGAATTTCTTTTAGTCTTTTATTGCTTATAATTTACTAAATTACCCTTCAACTGACCCACCATTATTGAAATCGTAAGAAAATAACGCATGGTGGCACTCTAATAATATTATTATTTAATAGTCTTTTTTTTTTATAATACATATTTATAAAAAATTATCGGGACAAAACACTAGGCTCTCCTTGTCTTCAGGGGTCCCTTACGCATTGCTAATTCTTATACCCTACAAAGATTTTTAAATCTAACTGAGATTTTAAAATGTAATTTTTAGCTATATTACTTTAAGGGTGAGGGGTTATATTACGGAAGTTTGTTCCACTTATATCCTTATCGATCTAACATTTAAGAGGCCAAGAATTATTTTCTAATTCCATAAATTAAGGAGAATTCTGGGACTTTTTTGCAGAAAAACACGGAAATGGCCTCTTTTACGAGGAAGTGATGTCTGATGCTTACTTATGCACATTGGGTATGCAAGATTCTCTCGACAGATAGGTCTAATTACATTCTGTTAGCGAAAATCAGCAGGTATTCCATTTGTAATGCAATTCTTCCACCAACTAACTTGTCGCATGGTGCAAAGTCTCATGGTAGCAGTATCACATGATCAACGGTATTTTGCATGTCTGCTAGAAATGGGGAGGCACGAAAACTAGGAGGGGTGGATTAAAGGACACAAGTGGTAACAGACCAAGTCCGAACTCCGTCGCTTATATTTAACTGTGTGCAAAACAAAATTCAGCCTTCCATTCAGAATGCTGATTCAAATATTTGTGGTTTCCATTTCAGCAAAGCTAGTATTGACAACATGCAAGTGCCGAACTATACAAAGTTCACTAGTAGGGGTTACAGACAAGTTATTGAAGAGTTCAGAGAGCAAAATATATATTGTACGTTGGTTTTGTTTATCGCTACTGATGTATGAGTGTGGGAATGAGATATTTCATGACTTCCCACTTTAACCTGTTTATAATTATTTAGTGGTTTCGTTCTTTTCCATCTGCTGTGGCTTAAGCAAACACGCGCCCATTTCAGGCAGCATTGCCGGTCCCATAAAAATATATGGAAAAATATACTGTATGTAAAGTACTTACTGCAATAAACAGGATGAAATATGATTTAGAGACTATTCGGGATTTGACATTAAAATTATCAGGATTGCAGAGAACAGCTGAAAACAGTTCAACATCTATGAATTTTTATATTTGATCTTGCGCTAAGGAAACTAAGACCATGAGGTGTCAGTGCGTGATATCTGTAAATGGGATTAGTCTGTTTACTGGATGAAAAATCCTTATTTCCAAAAATAAAAATAACCACACCGATTAACATGGCCACACACGAAAACGTCCATTTCAATGCAAAGTCTTATGCATTTAAATTAAATAGGACTTTGTGGACATGTGATGTATAAAGTGTAAAGTGTAAAGTGTGTTTAGGGTCAAGCGGCACCAGGGGTTTCCCCCATCTCCGCGTAGTTTACATTGTAGGTGAACCAGTTTACTGGAAAAGCCAGAGATTTAAAAGTGTATGGACTTTGTATATGTGTGATGCCTTGTACCGTTGTTCATCTGGTCATTTAGCCGCCAGACCTCTACTGAGGCCCGACGTTGCCCCACTTTCGCCCCGTGGAGGCAGACCAGGTATCCACTTGAATATAGTTCACTCTGGCAGGTCCTGCCACCTAATTTCCTGAGATTTCAGTGGCTAGGACCTAAAAAAAAATAAAAAATAAAAAAAATAATAATAAATAAATAAAATAAAATAAAAAAAAATAAATAAATAAAATAAAATAAAATAAAATAAATAAATAAAAATGTGATCACGTTGAGGAGGAAGTGCTAGGAGGTCAAAAGAAATGGTGGGCGAAATTGATTTTCACTTGTGGAATTTAGATTGTGTGGGGCGTTCACTAGCGTGCAGGTAGAGTGGGGAGGGAGACTGAAGACTGGGGGGGAGATAGATAGAAGTATGGAGCCGATAGGGAAGACAACTCCAGTTTACAGTGGGGCATGCCCATGCCCCACCAGAAGGAAAAGAAGGGGTGGCGAGAAGGGGAGGTGACAGCAGGGCTGTCCCCTCATCCCCCGCCAGGGAAGGGTAGAAAGTAGGCCAGGCAAGGGAGCTGGCCTATTCGCCAACAGGGCATACATGTGGGGTGGCTTCAGTCGGGCGCCAAGGCGTCAGGGCTGTCCCATTTGGTATTCCCAGGAGTGGAGTGAAGATATCTCTGTCCAGGTTTTCAGACCAGGTCTGTATGACATTTGTGCAGATCATGCTTGGTCTTTTATTAAGTAGTTACTCGTGGGATCCAGGTCCATCCACTGGTGGATATTCAGTAGGATAGGCTTCAGTCACAGTCAGGGTGGACTCCCGAAGGTCCGATTGTAGTCAATGCGTTTGGTTAACAGTTCTCAAATGGAATCGGTGTCCTCCATCGGTCAGTATTTGGGAGAGTGCAGTTCAGGCACAGTCCAGTTTTATCTTGGTTCATCATTTGTTGTGATTGTTGTTGTATTTATCCTAGTTGTCCTAGATTTTCCGGCAAAGGAAGAGTCTGGCGTCTTACAAAGAGGCACTGAGCAAAGTTGGTTAGGGCATTGTAGGTTCCCTCATCCTCCAGTAGGTAGTGCTCCTGATTTTTGGGGTTGAACTGGACTCGTGTGATGAGGTGTCCACGCAGATCTTCGTACAGTTCACACTCGTGTAGCAGGTGGTCCCAGGTCTCGAGGGAACCACATGCGCAGGCTGGGTTATCTGTCAGTCCAAAGAGGTTTAGCTTGTGGCGGATAGCTCCATGTCCTGTGAGAAGGTAGGTGACGTGGAGACCAGGGCAGAGCCATGTCGGATATTTTGGGTACACCTTTTGCAAGTTCGGGAAGAACCTTCGCATGATGTCTCCTTTGTCAGAAATCGTCCAGCGTTGTTGCCATATCGATGTCAAGTACGTTTGCAGCCTGTATTTCTCAACTTTACAGTTATTAGCCGGGTCCGTAGTGTGGTCCTGGAAGGTTGTGACTTTGCCACGTCTGAGTTGCTGAAGCATGCCATTGCGAATCACCTCAAGATCAAGAGGAGAGCGCCCGTGATCAC